>NC_064862.1:300000-487517 GCF_024139225.1 Suncus etruscus | reverse complement strand
TTTATATTGCTAGATCTGACTCTTCTTTCCTTCTCCATTCATCATTACATCTTAGATGTAAAAGTTCTCAAAGGCACTCCTGGCCTAGAGCATTTAATAAGATATAAATAATTTGTCAAGATCTTTCCGTTCTTTCACTGAAGCCCACCAGCATTTTTGTTCTGGATCTCAGAGTTGAGTTTTGGGTATTTCTTGCATAAAATCTCTTATATGATAATCTGCCTTAGACAACATCCATCCTATAGAATTAAACTTCTAAAGCAACATGACAGGCTACAGAATCAGCATACAAAATTCCATGACATCATATATGCATACAATGAAGTAGAAGAAAGATAATTTTTAAAATTCCATTCAAAAATGTGTCTCAAAAAAAAAAAAAAACAACTAACTGAAAATTAGGTTAAGAAAAAAGTTAAGGGGCTGGTGAGGTGGCGCTAGAGGTAAGGTGTCTGCCTTGCAAGTGCTAGCCAAGGAACAGACTGCGGTTTGATCCCCCAGCGTCCCATATGGTCTCCCCAAGCCAGGGGCGATTTCTGAGCGCTTAGCCAGGAGTAACCCCTGAGTATCAGACAGGTGTGGCCTGAAAAAAAAAAAGTTAAGAACTTTCATAAAGAAAACAATGCCACTATTAAAAAAAATAAGAGACAAGGAAATAAAAACGTCCCTTACAGAGACACACACACACACACTCATGGACTGGAAGGATTTATATTGTCAAAAAGTAGTATATAATTCAATACAGTCTCCATAAAAATTCACATGACTTAATTTAGAGACAAACACTAAATGCTATTTTAATTTACGTAGTATAGTAAAATCCTCCAAATTGCCAAAGCCATACCAAGAAAAAATATGATAGCCTCAACTGAAATTATGTTATTATGTTCTAGTCCTCAAGATGCTATAATACTAGAAAAAATACAGAATCACATACCAACAGAATAGAACTGATTAAGAGACAAACTCTTAAATATATAAACTGTGAATCTTTAGCAAAGAAACAAATGATCAGGGATATGGTATTGGAATTATGTGAATATAAAAACATCATTAATAGTATTGTAAATGACAAACACTCAATTTTTAAAAAGAATCACAAAAAAGACTCAGATATATGAAATGGAGCAAGGACAAATCTTTTTAACAAATGGAGCTGGAAAAACTGATCAGTCATATATGAAAAAATTAATTCAAATCACTCTCATACCATGCAGAAAGGTCACAGCATAATGTGTTAAAGGACTCAATATCAAATTATAAATTATCAAATCTAAATCATATCAAATCATAAGTTATCAAATCTAAGTTATATTGAGGGAACATAGGCCAACCCTTTATACAATTAAATCCTGAGGCTTTTTTAATGAATCAATGCCATTGGTCATGCAAACAAAAGCAAAAATTTTTCTCAAATGTACATGGGACATTCTCCAGGATAGACTACATGCTGGCACATAAAACATACCTTCATAATATCAAAAGAATAGAAATTTTGCAGGCTACCTTCGCTGACTACAAGAATCTGAAATTATATGTGAACTCCAAAGGGACACAGAAGAAAAACTTTAACACCTGGAAGTTAAACAGCCTCATACTGAATAACCAGTGGGTCTGATATGAAATTAAAAAGGAAATCAAAACTTTCTTGAAGACAAATAATAATAAAGACACAAACTATTAGAAATTATGGGACACAGCATAAGCAGTACTGAGAGGAAAATTTATAGCTTTGCAAGCACACATCAGGAAGGAAAAAGGGGCATACCTGAATTGCTTAATGATGCAGCTCATAGAATTAGAAAGTGCTTCAAAAATAGAGAGACAGAAGAAAATAACAAAGCTTACAGCAGAAATCAACGAAGAGGAAACCCAAAAAACAATCCGAAAGATCAACTAAAGCAGAAGTTGGTTCTTCGGAAAAATAAACAAGATTGATAGACCATTAGCAAAACTAACAAAGAGAGAGAGATAAATTTGATAACTCATATTAGAAATGAAAAAGGGGAGATCATTACTGATATTGCAGAGATTCAAAGGGCAATCAGAAACTACTTTGAAAACCTCTATGACACTAAAAATGAGAACCTGGAAGAAATGGATAAATTTTTGGACACTTATAATTTTCCACGTTTAAGTATTGAGGATGTAGCATGTCTAAACACCACCATCACTATTAATGAAATTAAAACAGTAATCAAATGCCTGCCCAGAAACAAAAGCCCAAGCCCAGAAGGATTCACGAATGAATTCTTTCAAACCTTTCAAGAGGAAATACAACCAATCTTTGCAAGACTCTTTCATGAAATTGAAAAAAAAAAAAAAAAACAGGAACACTTCCAAATAGCTTTTATGAAGCCAACATCATCTTGTCTTGAGACTTAAACCAGACAGAGATGCTGCCAAAAAAAAAAAATTACAGACCAATATCCCTGATGAACACAGATGCAATAATCCTCAACAAAATCCTGGCAAGTAGGATTCAGTGCCTCATCAAGAAGATCATTATTTATGATCAACTATGTTTCATCCCAGGAATGTAAGGATAGTTTAACATCCATAAATCTATCAATATAACAAAGAACGTCAACAACAAGAATTGAAAATCACATGATCATATCAATAGATGCAGAGAAAGCAGTTGATAAGGTCCAACACTCATTCTTGATCAAAACTCTCAGCAGGATGAGAATGAAAGTAACCTTTATCAATATAATTAAGGACATCTACCACAAGCCAGTGGCAAATATTATCCTCAATGGAAGAAAAACTAAAAGCCTTCCTTCTTAATTCTGGCACAAGGCAAGGCTGTCCTCTCTCACCACTCTTATTCAACATAGCACTGGAAGTAATTGCTATAGCAATTAGACAAGAAAAAGATATCAAGGGAATCTGGATAGAAAAGGAAGAAATCAAGCTCTCACTGTTTGCAGATGACATGATACTCTACTTAGAAAACCCTAAAGACTCTACCAAAAAGCTTCTAGAAACAAAAGACTCATATAGCAAGGCTGTATGTTACAAAATTAACACAAAAAATCAATGGCCTTTCTATAAACCAATAATAATAGGGAAGAAATGGACAGTAAGAAAACAACTGGGGCTGGGCTGGAGAGATAGCATAGATAAATTTGCCTTTTATGCAGAAGATCATTGGTTCAAATCCTGGCATCCTATATGGTCCCCCGAGCCTGCCGGGAGCAATTTCTGGAGCCAGGAGTAGCTCCTGAGCACTGCCAGGTGTGACCCAAAAACCAAATGGAAAGGAAAGAAAGAAAGAAGAAAGAAAGAAAGAGTAAGAAAGAAAGAAAGAGTAAGAAAGAAAGAAAGAAAGAAAGAAAGAGTAAGAAAGAAAGAAAGATAAGAAAGAAAGAAAGAAATAAAGAAAGAAAGAAAGAAAGAAAGAAAGAAAGAAAGAAAGAGAGAGAGAGAAAGAAAGAGAGAAAGAGAGAAAGAGAGAAAGAGAGAAAGAGAGAAAGAAAGAGAGAAAGAAGGAAGGAAGAAGAGAGAAAGAAAGAAGAAAGGAATGAAAGAAAGAAAGAAAGAAAGAGAAAGAAAGAAAGAAAGAAAGAAAGAAAGAAAGAAAGAAAGAAAGAAAGAAAGAAAGAAAGAAAGAAAGAAAGAAAGAAAGAAGAAAGAAAGAAAGAAAAAGAAAGAAAAAAGAAAGAAAGAAAGAAAGAGAAAGAAAGAGAGAGAGAGAAAGAAAGAAAGAAAGAAAGAAAGAAAGAAAGAAGAAAGAAAGAAAGAAAGAAAGAAAGAGAGAAAGAAAGAAGAAAGAGAAAGAAAGAAAGAAGAAAGAAAGAAAGAAAGAAAGAAAGAAAGAAAGAAAGAAAGAAAGAAAGAAAGAAAGAAAGAAAGAAAGAAAGAAAGAAAGAAAGAAAGAAAGAAAGAAAGAAAGAAAACAACCCTATTCACATTAGCACCACAGAAACTCAAATATCTTGGAGTCAACTTCCCTAAAGATGTGAAGGACCTATACAAAGAAAACTATAAAACTCTGCTCCAAGAAATGAGAGGACACAAGGAAATGAAAACACATACCCTGCTCATGGATTGGCAGAATTAACATCATTAAAATGGCAAAACTCCCCAAAGCATTGTACAGATTTAATGCGATCCCTCTAAATATACCCATGGCATTCTTCAAAGAAGTGTATCAAGCACTTTTGAAATTTATTTGGAACAATAAACACCCTCTAATAGCTAAAGCAATCCTTGGCAAAGAGAGTATAGGAGGCATAACTTTCCCCAACTTTAAACTGTATCACAAAGCAAAAGTTATCAAAACAGCATTGGAAAACAGTATTGGAATGGACCCTCAGAGGGTCCCTGGATGGACCTTCAGATCAGTGGAATAGGCTTGAGAACTCAGAGAATGTCTCCCAGATATACAATCACCCAATCTTTAATAAAGGAGCAAGAAATCCTAAATGGAGCAAAGAAAGCCTCTCAACGATTAGTGTTGGCACAACTGGCTAGCCACTTGGAAAAAAAGTGAACTTACACCCCCAGCTAACATCATGTATGAAGGTAAAATCCAAATGGATTAAAGACCTCAATATCAAACCTGATACCATAAGGTATATTGAACAACACGTAGCTAAAACACTTCATGACATTGACACTAAAGGCATCTTTATGAAGGAAACAGCACTCTCCAAACAAGTGAAAGCAGAGATTAACAGATGGGAAGCTTCTGCACCTTGAAGGAAATAGTGCCCAGGATACAAAAGTCACCCACTGCGTGGGAGAAACTATTCACCCAATAAACATTAGATAAGGGGCTAATATCCAAAACATACATGACACTGACAGAACTTTTTTGTTTGTTTGTTTTTTGGGCCACACCCGGTAATGCACAGGGGTTACTCCTGGCTATGTGCTCAGAAGTTGCTCCTGGCTTGGGGGACCATATGGGATGCCGGGGGATCGAACCGCGGTCCGTCCAAGGCTAGCACAGGCAAGGCAGGCACCTTACCTTTAGCGCCACCGCCCGGACACTGACAGAACTTTACAAGAAAAAAACATCTAATCCCATCAAGAACTTGGGATAAGAAATGGACAGACACTTTGATAAAGAAGAAATACAGGTGGCCAAAAGGCACTTGAAAAAAGGCTCCACATCATTAATCATCAGGGAGCTGCAAATCAAAACAACTATGAGGTACCACCTCACACCACAGTGATTGGCACACATCATAAAGAATGAGAACAAGCAATGTTGGCGGGGATGTGGAAAGAAAGGAACTCTTATCCACTGCTGGTGGGAATGCCATCTAGTTCAACTATTCTGGAAAGCAATATGGAGATTCCTCCAAAAATTGGAAATTGAGCTCCCATACGATCCAGCTATACCACTCTTAGGAATATACCCTAGGAACACAAAGATACAATACAAAAATCCCTCCCTTACACCCATATTCATTGCAGCACTATTTACCATAGCAAGACTCTGGAAACAATGATGATGCCCTCCAACAGATGAATGGCTAAAGAAACTGTGGTACATATACACAATGGAATATTATGCAACCTTCAGAGTGATGAAGTCATGAAATTTTCCTATACATGGATGTACATGGAATCTATTATGCTGAGTGAAATAAGTCAGAGAGAGAGAGAGAGAGAGAGAGAGAGAGAGAGAGAGAGAGAGAGAGAGAGAGAGAGAGAGAAAGACGCAGAATGGTCTCACTCATCTATGGGTTTTAAGAAAAATGAAAGACATTCTTGCAATCATTTTCACAGACAAAAGAGAGGAGAGCTGGAAGTTACAGCCCACTTCATGAACCTCACCACAAAGAGTGATGAGTTTAGTTAGAGAAATAACTACATTGGTAACTATCCTTGTTGCAAGTCAGTCCTTTATGGGGCTGACTGATGGAGGGATGGAGGATGAGGTCTTTCTCCTCCAGCCACCCTGTTCAGCCAACGGTTCTGAGGTGAATGTGGCGGGTATAAAGCTAACAGGTAGTCAGGCTTCAGAAGATATCAGCTTTATTCAGTGGACAAGGCTGAAGCCAAAAGCCCCAGAATCAGGCCTCCCACTAAAGCCCCTGCCTTCCACAGAACCTTGCATTTATACATCAGAATCAGGTACCACCCTAGGGTGGGAGCAGAATGCCAGGTCACACTCTAGGTTAGGGCACAATCAGCTATCAGGGTAGGATCAGTTACATAATAATCCCATGGAAATGTTTACATACACAACAATCCTAACAATGAGAATGTATGAGGGAAATAAAAGACTGTCTAGAGTATAGGTGGGGGCTGGGTGGGGAGGAGGAATATTTGGGACATTGTTGGTGGGAATGTTGCTCTGGTGGTGGGGTGTGTCCTCTTATATGACTGAAACCCCACCACAATCATGTTTGTAACCAAGGTGTTTAAATAAAATATAATTAAAAAAATGCTGACACTAATCCTACGACTGGCCATCCTGAAATTCACCTTCCAAGTTTCTTAAATGCTGACTTGATATCAAAATTATTATTTTCTTCAATCTGTGGAACTAGAAAGCTTCTCAGAATTTAGGATTGAACTGAACTAAAAAGGTTTCCTTTCTCTCCTACCCTCAATTCTCTTTCTTGCAGGTCCTTCTACTCCTTCTTCTCAATAGAAACACTATTGTCCATGCTGAGGAGAGAATGGACAAAAGCAATTTAGTTTTGAAACATATAAGTAAATTCTTTATTTTAAATTCTTAACCAAATTAAGATATATTTTCTTTATTTAGAGAATAAAGTCATTCCAGATTTAGATGAACTACAGAGATACATGTGTACCAAGAGATGTTCTACTTCTCTTTCCTAACTTGAATGTGACAGTTACAAAGAACAGAGAATATATGATATAATATATATTTATATATAAAGGGATTATAAGGATTATATATAAAGGGATTATAAGGATTAAATGAGATTTTATTTGTAAGCACATTATACTCTTATTAAGAAATCTATTAGTTTCGTTTAACAGGGCTTTCCCATAACAATCCATTACTATTGTCTAAGAAGTGGATAGAATATTTTGCATAATTTTGACCTGACATTTATAAATATAAACATTAATAAAAATGTTGTTTTCATATAAAATTCAAATAGTGGACTAATAATTGGTTTCTTGCCACTCAGAAAAAAGAATCATAATTAAAAACAAATAAATAATATTGTCATAATATTGTTGAGCTATAGTACTATAAATCAATAGATCAAATTAAAATAATTTGTGGGAATATGCAATTTAAAAAGAGCAATTTAAATATATTCTGGGGATAAATGTTGAGTTAGTAATTCTTTCCATAAGATTAACTCATATCAGATGATAGTGATATCAGATAATAATATAAGATAATTAATAATGTCTTGAATTTGAATAGGGCATTATTTTCCAAAAATAAAAGTTTAATAAAATAACAGAAAAAACAAAACTAGCAAAATAGCTGTAAGTAAAATATGATGGGGCCGGAGAGATAGCATGAAGTTAAGGCATTTGCCTTTCATGCAGGAGGTCATCAGTTCGAATCCCGGAGTCCCATATGGTCCCTGTACCTGCCAGGAGCAATTTCTGAAAATGGAGCCAGAAATAACCCCTGAGCACTGCCGGGTGTGATCCAAAAAAAAAAAAAAAAAAAAAAAAAAAACCACAAAAAAATATGAGACAGTTAAATTGCAGTTATTAAGTGATTTTGAAAACAGTTCACAGTACTAGTCACGTTGGGAAAAGATATTTATATAAAGAGTCTATTGAAAGTGCAAATAACACATTTTAAAAAAATTAAAGCAAACAACCCAACTAAAATGATAAAAAAAAAGGGGGGGGGAGGTTTATATATTGGATATAGCAAAAAAAAATGAAGCATGAATATGTTTTTAAAGTAATGTTTATTTTTTTTTTTTTTTTTTGGTTTTTGGCCCACACCCCGTGACACTCAGGGATTACTCCTGGCTATGTGCTCAGAAATCACACCTGGCTTAGGGGACCATATGAGACACCTGGGGATCGAACTGCAGTCCATTCTAGGCTAGCATGGGCAAGGCAGATGCTTTACTTCTTGCGCCACTGCCCCGGCTTCTAAAGTAATGTTTAATTTTATCCTGTATAGCAATAATGAAAACATTTTACTGAAAGAGTAATAATAAGAAAAAAAAATTCTTACTAAATATCAATATACCCTATAAGGCAATATTAGCCAAAATTAAGGTTACAGTCAATAGCACACCTATGTGAAAGTTTAATAGAGTAAAATATTTCAAACCAGTATTTAAAAATGAAAAAACTAAGGGAAAGATGGAGGGATGCAGGATGTAGGATGATAATGATAATATATAAATGTATACATATACATATATATAGAGAGAGGGGGGGAGGGAGAAGAAAGTGCTGGGAGAGTACAGGGGGAAGGGCAAGAGAGAAAATGGGGGCATTGGCAGTGGGAAAAGTGAAAGTGTTGTACACTATGACTGAAGCTAAATCATGAACTACTTTGTACTTGTGAATAAAACCCCAATTGTTTTATAAACAATCCTGTAACCATGGCATAAATAAAATAATCTAAAAAAAAATAGGTTGTTGTTAAGAAACAATTCTAAGTGAGACTTCTGCCTCCACATCTCTCAGCCACCATCACAAAAGCCCCAAGCCACTTAAGACATAAAGGCCAGTGAGAACCGCCTCAACCTCCAAACCCTAACCTGGATCCTACCTCAGCGGGGGTGTTGTGCAGAGACCTCCTGGCACCCTGTAAATACAGCATGTGCAAAACAGCTCCTCCTCTGCCCTTCTGCCCCTGGAACTCAGCTGTTATCATAAAAGCCCCAAGCCCACACAGAAAATATACATAGCCTCCAAACCAGAAGAACAACCCATGAATCTAGTGTACAACACTTCTTTATTACTTAGGCAACCTTGCTTAGCTAGAATAAACCCCTAAACAAATATACCTCCAACTACCTTTACACAATTAGTCTGCTTTAAAAAAAAAAAAACCCTGAAACTCCAGCATTTCAACCCACCCAATGCAAGAACAATGGGGAAACTAAGGAAGACATTAGCAGCTCAGGATAAGAAGAGAAATACTAGAAAAATTTTAAGTCCTCCAAAGTGCACATTTCCTGTAGATGAGGACCTAAAAGCAGCATTTAATGTCTTAGCAATGAAATTCAAAGAATCACTAAAGAAAGAAATTAAGAAATCCATAGATAAACAATTCAACCAACTCAAAGAAGAATTCTATCAGAAGATAAGAGAATCCATACAAATAGAATATTGTGCAGCTGTCAGGAGAGATGAAGTCATGAAATTTTCCTATACATGGATGTACATGGAATCTATTATGCTGAGTGAAATAAGTCAGAGAGAGAGAGAGAGAAAGACACAGAATGGTCTCACTCATCTTTGGGTTTTAAGAAAAATGAAAGACATTCTTGCAATAACAACTTTCAGACACGAAAGGAAAAGAGCTGGAAGTAACAGCTCACTTCATGAAGCTCACCACAAACAAGGATGAGTTTAGTTAGAGAAATAACTACGTTTTGAACTATCCTAATAATGAGAATGTATGAGGGAAATAGCCTGTCTAGAGTACAGGTGAGGGTTGGGTGGGGAGGAGGGAGATTTGGGACATTGGTAATGGGAATGTTGCACTGGTGATGGGTGGTGTTCTTTACATGACTGAAACCCAAACACAATTATATATGTAATAAAGTTGTTTAAATAAAAAAAAGAAACTAAGAGAACAAAAAAAAATGTTATCGAGCCACAATAACAGAATTATGTACATAAGAGTATCACATAGATGAACTTGACAAAATACAAGCCAATGACAACAAAAATGTCAATAAAAATTCCAGGTGAAGAATAATTATTCAATAAAAGATATCATTAAACCAACATGTCCATGTACAGAGCCTGGAGTTATTCCCATGACAGTATATTTCAAGGACAGAGAAACTGTATATTTTAGGCGAAAGGAATTCCCTTTCTAATCTCCCCAATATTAACTGTGCCTAGGCAAAAAAAAGCACAAATTAATTCTTTCTAGTTATTGTTGTTATTGTTTTGTTTTATTTTTGTTTGTTTTTTTTATTTCGGGACCTGGGTAGTGTTTTGTTGTTGTCTTTATTGCAGTGGTGCTTTTCAGGGTTTTTTTTGTTTGTTTGTTTGGTTGGTTGGTTGGTTTTTGGGTTACACCTGACAGCACTCAAGGGCTATCCCTGGCTCTACGCTCAGAAATTACCCCCGGCAGGCTCGGGGGACCATATGGGATGTCGCTATTTGAACCACTGTCCTTCTGCGTGCCTTACTGATGTGCTATCTCTCCAGCCCCGCTTCACAGGTTTTTTGTTCAAATTTTTTTGTATCCTTGATATATTATTCTTCCATTTTCCCTTTCTTCTTTTAAATCGATATTTATAGCCTCTAAAAGGACTCCTCCCATTTTTTGCTTGGTTTGATTTTTGCCCCCCCCTTTTTCTCTTTCCTTCAAACAGAACCATATAATTTGAACCATCTTGTTCTGTCTCACAAATTGAGGGGGACCAAACAGTCGTATGAACATTGAGTAGAAATAAAAAATGATCAGACTTAGGTACCAAATCCAAAACCAACAACAACAGAATCAAGAGGGGATCACTTACAATAGTAGCCCGGGTGGCAAAATAGGGGGATATGGGATGCATGCTGGGAACAGAGGTGGAGGGAGGACAACATCAGCGGTTTGAATGCCCCTGATTCAATGTCACTATGTACCTAAAATATTACTGTGAAAGATTTGTAATTCACATTGGTCAAAATAAAAATTATTTTTAAAAATTCTTTTTTTTTAATTTTTGGAAACAATTTTTTTAATATTTTATTTAACACCTTAATTACATACATGATTGTGTTTGGGTTTCAGTCATGTAAAGAACACCACCCATCACCAGTTCAACATTCCCATCACCAATGTCCCAAATCTCCCTCCTCCCCACCTGACTCCCACCTGTACACTAGACAGGCTTTCCATTTCCCTCATACATTCTCATTATTAGGACAGTTCAAAATGTAGTTATTTCTCTAACTAAACTCATCACTCATTGTGGTGAGCTTCCTGAGGTGAGCTGGAACTTCCAGCTCTTTTCTCTTTAAAAAAAAATAAACCAACATGCCCTTTGGATATAAAGGTAACACAAAAAATTCATTCTGGATGGCTTAAAAATTTCTTATAATCATGCTTGTAATCATGGAGCTAAAATATTTTTATATATAAGTATATATAGTTTCCCTAACTATTTTAATAACTGTGAATATTTTAAGTTAGAAAATATACAATAACCATAGGGACAATTATATTTATAATTAATTTCAAATAAATTTATACTTTATAACATATAAATTAAAAAATATAAATTGCAACAAATATATCAAGTTCAATATTAAGAATCAAAATTAAGCCTTCTACTGCTCTTCTCTTCTGTCTCCTGAAACTCTTCTAAGGAGGCAAAAAGAGACCCAGTGAAAACTGTCTTCCAGAGGTGCCCCAGCAGAAAGGTACAGTTCTGTCTGTGAAGGTAAGGAAGGTGTCTGGGCCCTGCATTGTGCATTTTAACAGGAAGAGAAACTGAAGGATCTGTCACCTTCACCTATTGCTCTTCTCTTTTGTCTCCTGAAACTCTAAGAAGGCCAAGAAAGACACAGCTATAATTGTCTTCTAGAGGCTTCAGAAGAGCCTGGCCACTCCGCTTCATGGCCAGACATTCTTTCTAACTAATGAACCCTGCCATAACACGTAGAAAAAAAATCACATTACAAGCGTGACAATGGGGAAACCTCTTAGGCAAATACCATTCACGGAGAATGAAGATGATAGCTCTGATGACCAAAAAATAACAACAATCTGATTAATCTTTCAGATAAGGAGTTTAGAATAGAAATATAGAGGATCTTCATAGAAATCAATGAAAACACACATCAAGCTGAACAGAACACAAAGATAGAAATCAGAAAATTCCAAACTGAAACAACAGGTCTGAAAAACACCACAGCTGAACTGAAAACCTCAATGGAAAGCCTCTCCAAAAGGGTAACAGGCAAAAACAGAATCAGTGAACTGGAAGATTAGATGCAGAATAACTCCATATAGCAGAAAATATTGGAAAAGAACCTTAAGGAAAATGATCAGACAATGAAAAAAGTACTCAAAGAATGGGACCAAAACAGAAGTCTTTGATAAACTCAACAGAAACAACATAAGAATCAATCATTGGAGTTCTAGAATCCCAGGAAGAAGATTCCCAGCAAGAATCAACAGTCGAAGACATCATCATAGAGAAACTCCCATAGCTAAAGGCTGCATTCAACCAAATCCTGCATGCCCAAAGAGTACCAGCTAAAAGAGATCCAAAGTAAAGTACCCCAAGACACATCCTAGTCACAATGACAAATCCTATAGATAGAAAGAGAATATAGATAGAATATATAATGTATATAATATATTATATATAATTTTATAATAGAATATAGATAGAGACATGAAGAAAAGTATCCCTAAGACACATCCTAGTCACAATGACAAATCCAATAGATAGAAAGAAAAATAGAAAGCAGCAAGATCAAAAAGAGAAATTATATTCAAAGGAGCATCCTTAAGACTTACAGCAGACATGTCACAAGAAACTCTCAAGGCCAGAAGACAGTGGTGGGATATTGTGACAAGACTGAATAAAATGGATGATTCATCTAGAATATTGCACCCAACTCTACTCACGTTCAGGTTTGAAGAAAGAATATGTAGCTTCATGGACAAGCAACAGCTCAGAAACTTTAAAGATGCAAAACCATCCTTAAAAGAAAAGCTGAAAGGTCTACTTTAAGACAAGACAGACCACCAGACACAGCAAACTTATACAAAAAGTTAAGATTAAATCTCATAACAATCTTCTCCCTCAACATCAATGGACAAAATGAGACAAAGAGACAAAGAGTGGCAAAATAGATCAAAAAGATTCTACAAGAAACACACCTGAATAGTCAAAGCAAACATAGACTCAAAATCAAAGGTTGGAGGAAAATTATGAAGTGTCATATATATATGACACTTCATCCCCAGAAACCTGCATACATATTCTTCTTCAGGATAGACCCTATGCTAGAACATAAAACATACCTCCATAAAACTAAGAGGATAGAAATTCTGCAGGATAACTTTGCTATCCACAAGTCTCTGAAATTAGATGTGAACTACAAAGGGACATAGAAGAAGAACTTTAACAACAGAAAATTAAACAGCCTGTTACTGAACAACCAGTGAATCCGAGATAAAATCAAAGAGGAAATCAAAAACGTTCCTAGAAATAAATGACAATGAAGACACAAACTATCAGAATCTATGGGACACAGCAAAAACAGTACTAAAAAGAAAATGTATAGCTTTGCAAGCACACATCAGGAAGGAAGAAAAGGTCTTCATGAATTTAGGAGTCTTATGAAATTATAAAATGATCAACAAAGAAACCAAAAATAGGGAGACAGAAGGAAATAACAAAGCTTAGAGCAGAAATCAATTAATTAGAACCCCCCCAAAAAAAAACATCCAAAGGATGAACAAAAGCAGAAGTTGATTCTTGGAACAAATAAACAAGATTGATAGTCCATTGGCAAAACTCACAGAGAGAGAAATATGATAACCCATATTAGAAATGAAAAGTGAGAGATCACTACAGATATTGCAAGATTTAAAGGGTAATCAAAGACTACTTTGAGAAACTCTATGATAGTAAACATGATAACCTGGAAGAAATGGATAAATTCTTGGACTCTTACAACATTCCATGGTTGAATAAGGAGTGTAGCATATCCCATCACCATTGAGGAAATTAAAACGATAATCAAATGTCTGCCCAAAAACAAAAGTCTAGGCCCAGATGGATTCACTAACGAATTCCTTTGAACCTTTTAAGAGGAACTACTACCAATACTTGCCAGACTCTTTCATGAAATTAAAAAAATGGGAACATTTCCAAATAGTTTTTATAAAGTCAACATCACCTTGATAACAAAACCAGACAGTTGCTGCCAAAAAAGAAAAATACTGACCAATATCCTTGATGAACAAAGATGCAAAGAAATCAACAAAATCCTGGCAAATAGGATCCAATGCCTCATCATGAAGCTCATTCACTATGATCAAGTAGGTTTCATCCCAGGACTGCAAGTTTGGTTTAACATCTGCAAATGTATCAACATAATACCCAACATCAAAAAATAAAACTCACATAATTTTATCGATAGACTCAGAGAGAGCATTTGATAAGGTCCAACATCCATTCTTGATAAAAACTCTCAGCAAGATGGGAATGAAATATCATTTCTCAAAATAGTTAAGGCCATCTACTACAAGCCAATGGAAAATATTATCCTGAATGGAGAAAAAAATAAAAGCCTTCCCTCTAAATTCTGGTAAAAGACAAGGCGGTCCTCTCTCACCACTCCTATTTAACATAGTAGTGGAAGTACTTGATATAGCCATAAGGCAAGAAAATGATATCAAGGACATCCAGATAGAAAAGGAAGAAGTCAATCTCTCACTGTTTGCAGATGACATAATACTATATTTAGAAAACTCTAAAGACGTTACCAGAAAGCTTCTACAAAGAATAGACTCATATAGCAATGTGGCAGGCTACAAAATCAACACACAAAAATTAATGGCCTTTTTATACACTAATAATGATAGGGAAGAAATGGACATTAAGAAAACAACCTCATTTACATTAGTGTCACACAAACTGAAATATCTTGGAGTCAACTTGGCTAAAAAAATATGCTTCAATAAATAAGAGAGAACATGCGGAAATGGAAATACATAGCCAACTCATGGATTGGCAGGATTAACATCATTAAAATGTCAATACTCCCCAAAGCATTGTACATATTTTATACAATCCCTCTAAAGGTACCCATGCCATTCTTCAAAGAAGTAGATCAAACACTTCTGAAATTCCTTTGGAACAATAAACACCCACGAATAGCTATAGCAATCCTTGGAGAAAGAAATATGGGAAGCATTACTTTCCCCAATTTTAAACTGTATCATAAAGCAATAGTTACCAAAACAGCATTGTATTGGAATAAAGACATATCCTCAGATCAACGGAATAGACTTGAGTACTCAGAGAATGTTCCCCAGACATACAATCACTTAATTTTTGATAAAAGAAGCAAGAAATCTTAAATGGAGCAAGGAAAGCCTCTTCAACAAGTGGTGTTGGCAAAACTAGTTAGCCACTTGCAAAAAAAGCAAACTCGGATCCCCCCCCCCCAGGTAAAACTACGTATGTAGGTAAAAATCCAAATGGATTAAAGACATTGATATCAGATCTGAAACCATAAGGTATATAGTAAAACACATAGGTAAAACACTCCATGACAATGAGAGTAAAGGCATCCTCAAGGAGGAAACAGCACTCTCCAAACAAGTGGAAGCAAAGATAAACAGATGGAAATAAATTAAGCTGAGAAGCTTCTACATCTCAAAGGAAATAGTGCCTAGGATACAAGAACCACCCACTGAATGGAAGAAATTATAAAGGGCTAATATCCAAAATATTCAAGGCACTGACAGAACTTTACAAGAAAAAAATCTAATCCCATAAAAAATGGGAGGAAGAAATGAACACACTTTCTCAAAGAAGAAATACAAATAGCCAAATGACACATTTTGAAAAAATGCACCACACAACTAATCATCAGGGAGATGTAACAACAACCACTCTACTCAATGCAATAGCAAAATAACCCTCCCTGGCAGTAAGCTCCTTAAATGTAAATCTGCTAAATTCCCCCATTAAAAGACACAGAGTAGAGGGATGGATCAGAAAACAAAAACCAGGCATCTGCTGCCTCCAAGAAACACACCTAAAAGAATAGGACAGGCACAGGCTTAGAATTAAAGAATGAAAATTGATTATTCAAGCCAAAAGAAAACAAAAAAGCTGGGACAGCCATTCTTATATTAGACCAAATTGCATTCAACCTCAAGAAAGTGCTCAGAGACCAAGAGGGTCATTACTTACTGATTAGTGAAACATTAGACCAAAAAATACTAACCCTGATCAATATTTATGCACTGACTATAGAGCCAGCAAAATATGTAAGGCATTTGCTCACAAATCTACAGAAACATATGGAAGGAAATGTGATAGTAGTAGGAGATTTCAATACTCCACTATCAACACTAGACAGATCCACCAGGCAGAAAAGTAGCAAAGACTTAAGAGCCTTCAATGAGTAATTAGAGGACCTATACAGGGATCTCCACCCCGAGAAAGCAAAATATACTTTCTTCTCAAGTGCACATGGAACCTTCTCTAGAATAGACCAACAGGAAATAAATCTAACTTACACAAAGTCACAAACATAAGGATTATTAGAAACACCCCACCAGACCATTATGCACCAGAGATCAAGATGATTTGTAAAAAGAAACTGTGCAGAAAATCCAAAATCTGGAAATTAAACAACATGCTACTCAATAACATCTGGCTCAAAGAGGAAATCAAGGAAGAAATAAAAAAAAATTCCTTAAGATAAATAATAATGAAGAGATAAATTGTCAAAAATCTTTGGGACACAGCAAAAGCAGTAATTAGCAGCAACTCATAACAATACAGGCCTATGCCAGGAGAGAGGAAAAGGAAAAAAATCATCAGTTTAGAAAGACACATTAAGGAGCTGGAAAAACAATAAAGAAACCAAAACACAGCCAGAAGAAAAGAAATAATAAAAATCAGGGCAGATATAAACAGCATAGACACAAAAAAAAAACAATACAAAAAATCAATGAGACCAAGAGTTAGTTTTTCGAAAAAATAAACAAGATAGACAAACCCTGGCAAGACTCCCACAAAAAGGGAAAACACCCAGATATATAGGATCAAAACAAAAGGGGAGAGATTACAACAAAACCCCAAGAAATCCAAGACATCATGAGGTCGTACTATGAACAACTGTACTCAGTGAGGCTAGAGAACCCTATAAAAACTGACAATTTCTGAAAAACTATCATCTTCTAAGACTGAATAAGGAGGATGTAGAAAGCCTAAACAGTCCAATTATATCTGAAGAAATTGAAACAGTAATTAAGAAACTCCCCAAGAACAAAAGTCCTGGTCCAGATGGTTTTACAGGTAAATTTTATCAAAATTTCCGAGAAGAATTAAAACCACTGACCCTCAGGCTCTTCCAAAACTTTAAAAAGTCAGGAATCCTTCCTAACTCTTTTTACAAGGTGAATATCACACTGATTCCCAAAGATGGTAAAGACATTGCCAAGAAAGAAAATTGCAGACCAATCTCACTAATGAACATAGATGCAAAAATATTCAACAATATCTTAGCAAACCAAATTCACCAATACATAAAAAAATTATACAGTATTACAAAGTGAGTTTAATAGCAGGGATTCAAGGATGATTCAACATATGCAAATCAATCAACATCACATCAACAAGAAGAAATACAAAAATCATATGATCATATTAGTTGACTCAGAGAAGGCATTTAACAAAATCCAACACCCAATTATGTTGACAACACTCAGCAAATTAGAATTAGAAGAAACCTTCCTGAAGATAGTTACAGCTATCTATAAAATGACCACAGCCAACATTATCCTTAATGGTGAAAAACTGAAAACATTTCCATTAAGGTCAGGAACTAGGCAAGTCTGCCCACTTTCTCCACTCTTATTCAATATAATTTTAGAAGTATTTTAATAGCTATCAGACAAGAGAAGGGAATTCAAAGAATCTAGATAGGGAAAGATGAAGTCAAACAATCTCTTTTTGCATATGATATGATGATATACATAGAAAACCTTAAAGAGTCCACAATAAAACTCCTAGAAACAATAAGCCAATACAGCAAAGTGACTGGCTACAAAAATGAATACACAAAAGGCAATAGCATTCCTCTATACAAATAACGAACTAGAGGAGAAAAACATTAAGGAATCGATCCCATTTAAAATAGTTGCTAAAAAATCAAGTACCTAGGAATCAAAGTGACCAGAGAACTGAAAGTCTTATAGCATGAAAACTACAAAATGCTCCTGAAAGAAACTGAAGAGGACCTAGGGAAATGGAAACACATCCCCTGCTCATGGGGCAAAATCAAAATGACTATCTTACCTAAATTATTATATAGATTCAATGCAATCCCTATCCAAATTCAGACACCAATTTTTAAGGAACTAGAACAATCAATTATAAAGTTTATCTAGAACCACAAAAGACCTAGGTTAGCCAAATCCATACTGAAAAACAAGAAACTGAGGCCATTTCTTTTCTGGAGGGATCACACCCAGCGGTTCTTAGAGTTACTCCTGGTTTTATGCTCAAAAATCACTTCAGGCAGACTCAAGGGACCATATGGGATGCCAGAATTCGAACCACTGACCTTCTGCATGCAAGGCAAACACCTTACCTCCATGCTATCTCTCTGGCCCCAAAGGGGGGCATTTCTTTACCTAACCTGAAAGCTTTATTATAAAGCTGTAGTCATAAGAGCAGCATGGTACTGGAACAGAGAGTATCAGACCAGTGGGTTAGAACAGAATATCCAGAGATATACCCACAAATAAAAGGTCAACTAAAATTTGGCAAAGAATCCAAGAACCTGAAATGGAACAAAGACAGTCTTTCAACAAATGGTTTTGGAACAACTGGATAACCACCTATAAGAAACAAAAAAATTAATCCATATCTCAGACCCTACACAAAAATCAACTCAAAATGGATTAAAGACCTAGAAATCAGGCCTGAATCTATAAAGTTCATTGAAGAAAGAATAGGTAGAACAGTACAAAACACCTCAAAAAAGTGTTTGATGATGGAATGCCAATGGCAAGAGTAATAGCATCAAAAGTAAACAAATAGGATTACATGAAATTAAAGAGTTTCTGTATGGAATAAGAAATACTGGCTAAAACTAAAAGACAGCTAACATAATGGGAAAAATTTACATACTCAACACATCAGATAAAGAATTGATATATAGGATATACAAACACTCAGAAAGGTGAGCTCCACAAAACCCAATAAAGCCATAGAAAAAATGGGGAAAAGAAATGAATAGACACTTTTCCAAGGAGGACTGACAAATGTCCAAGAACACATGAAAACATGTTCACAATCACTCATCATTAGAGAAATCCAAATTAAGACAACAATGAGGTACCACCTAACACCAGTGAGGATAGCACACATCAAAAATAATGGGTCAAATTTCTATTGATGAGGATGTGGTAGGAAAGGAACACTCATCCACTGCAGGTGGGAATACTGCCTGGTCAACCCCTATGGAAATCAGTATGGAGGGTCTTAAGTAAACTCAGAATTGAGCTGCCATATGATCCAGCAATCACACTCCGTGTATCTACCCCCAAGATGGAAGAATATTCATCCCAAAGTATGTGCTCTCAGCACAAAAGCCTATAACTGAAACCAACCTGATGCCCAACAATAGATGAATAGATCATGAAGATGTGGTATTTATACATAATAAATAAAAATAAATAAATTTAAAAATAAAAATAAATTGTTGCAAGTCAGCCCCTGAAAAGGTTGACTGATGGAGGGATGGAGGATGAGGTCTTTCCCCTCCAGCTCGGAACACACGTCTGCCACCCTGTTCAGCTGGCAGTTCTGAGGTGAAGCAGCGAGTAAACAGCTCACAGTCAGGCTTGTGGAAATATTAGCTTTATTCGGTGGACAAGACTAAAGTCCAAAGTCTGAGCACCAGTTCCAGCCAAAAAGCCCTCCGCCTTCCATAGACCCCTGTTTTTATCCCCCAGAATCAGGTACCACCCAATGGTGGGATCAGATAGCACCCAATAATGGAAGCAGAATCAGGTACCACCCTAGGGTGGGGGTAGAATGCCAGGTCACATCCTAGGGTAGGGCACAATCACTGATCAGGGTAGGGTCAGTAGCATAATAATCCCATAAAATGTTTACATACACAACATAAATAAACAAAAAAAGTCAATCATATACACCCTCCAAGTCCCACATCACATGCCTCAGCAAGATATTACGACCAACACACCTGCTGACTCATGCTTTATGGCCTTTCTTCTTACCCTCCTAAAGTGGACTGTCGCATGCTATTGATTCAGCTTCTTCTGACCCCAGCCCAAGGACACTTCCCTCATGGCTACATACATATTATTATACATAATAAATACTACATAGCAGTTAAAAATGATACATTCATGATTTTGCAGCAACATGGATGGATCTTCAAAATATTATGTAAAACGAAGTAAGTCAGAAGAAGGATAAATACAGAATGATAGCTCTTCTTTGAGATATTCAGAATATATACCACATTTACATATAGTAATCCATAAAAAATTACAAGGGTAAAAACTCCAAACACCGTAGGTGCCACCATATAACTAGGTGAAGTGTTCAAATGAAGTGGAAGGATGGCAACATGACGATGAAAATACCCATTATCCAGCAATGACGGAAGCAACATTTTTGAGTGAACAGGCAAGCAATCAACCTCTAACCACAAAGGTCTATAATAATGTCTTAATGTATTTTTCCAAAGAACCAGGTGCAGAATATGATTGAGAGCCTAGTCTTCTGCTGCAGTGATTATTAACAATATACTTTAATGCCTTAATTTTACCAAGAATAAAATAACCTTTCAGCTTCTTTGTCCACAGGGGGCCTTGGAAACAAAGGGTAGACACCCTAATGTTAAATCTTGGTAGTCAATCATATACTGGATACCATATACAGTGTCATTATGTCAATGTCTTGATAAAATACTCTAATTTACCCACTTCTTTTTGTTTATGTCTTCTGTTAGGATCCAAAGCATATGATCATTCAGACCACTGAATAGAGCATTAAATACACTCAATGGCGCACCAGAGACTTATGCTACAGGTCCCACTCATCAACACGTTTTGGCAAATAACTACTTCCTTCCTTCCTTCCTTCCTTCCTTCCTTCCTTCCTTCCTTCCTTCCTTCCTTCCTTTCTTTCTTTCTTTTTCTTTTCTTTCTTTCTCTTTCTTTCTTTTCTCTTTCTTTCTTTCTTTCTTTCTTTCTCTCTCTTTCTTTCTTTCTTTCTTCTTTCTTTCTTTCTTTTTTTCTTTCTTTCTTTCTGCTTTCTTTCTTTCATTTTTCTCTCTTCTTTTCTCTACTTCTTTTTCCTTCTGTCCTTTATTCTTCTTCATCAATTCAATCCATTTGGGGAAAAAAACTCTGTCAGTTGCTCCTTAGGAAAGGTACCTCTATACTTAAGATGCAGAGGATGATACTACATAGGTTAACCACATCTTCTAGTCCTCACCACCACATTGCTTAGTACTCTAGATGCTAAAACTGTGCTTATCCTAAAAAGCTCCAGTCACTATATAATCTTGAAACCTTTACTTAGCAAAGATAACTGCTGTCAATGATGAAGAGCCTCAAAAGTGGAAAATGCTCCAATACCGATGCACTGGGCCAACCCTCTTTAATTTATTTTTACTGGATTTCCTTATTCTTCTTTTTTCTTCTCTCTTATCTTTTGTTTTCTACCCTTTCTCTCCTAAGCCATATATTAACCAATTATTTGTCTTTTTTTGGCAATTATTTATTTTATTTTATTTTATTTTATTATTTTTAATATATTTTTATTTAAACACCTTGATTACATACATGATTGTGTTGTTTGGGTTTCAGTCATGTAGAACACCACCCCTCACCAGTGTACCATTCCTATCACCAATGTCCCAAGTCTCCCTGCTCCCCACCCAACCCCCGCCTGTACTCTAGACAGGCTTTCTATTTCCATCATACATTCTCATTATTAGGATAGTTTAAAATGTAGATATTTCTCTAACTAAACTCATCCCTGTTTGTGGTGAGCTTCATGAGGTGAGCTGTAACTTCCAGCCCTTCTCTCTTTTGTGTCTGAAAATTATTATTGCAAGAATGTCTTTCATTTTTCTTAAAACCCATAGATGAGTGAGACCATTTTGCATTTTTCTCTCTCTGACTTATTTCACTCAGCATAATAGATTCCATGTACATCCATGTATAGGAAAATTTCATGACTTCATCTCTCCTGACAGCTGCATAATATTCCATTGTGTATATGTACCACAGTTTCTTTAGCCATTCGTTTGTTGAAGGACATCTTGGTTGTTTCCAGAGTCTTGCTATGGTAAATAGTGCTGCAATGAATATAGGTGTAAGAAAAAGATTTTTGTATTGTAGTTTTGTGTTCCTAGTGTATATTCCTAGGAGTGGTATAGCTGGATTGTATGGGAGATCGATTTCCAGTTTTTGGAGGAATCTCCATATTGCTTTCCATAAAGGTTGAACTAGATGGCATTCTCACCAGCAGTGGATAAGAGTTCCTTTCTCTCCACACCCCCGCCAACACTGCTTGTTCTCATTCTTTGTGATCTGTGCCAATTTCTGTGGTGTGAGGTAGTACCTCATAGTTGTTTTATTTTTGTTTTTTTTTTGTTTGTTTGTTTTTGGTTTTTGGGCCACACCCAGCGGTGCTCAGGGGTTACTCCTGGCTGTCTGCTCAGAAATAGAACCTGGCAGGCACGGGGGACCATATGGGACACCGGGATTCGGACCAACCACCTTTGGTCCTGGATCGGCTGCTTGCAAGGCAAACGCCGCTGTGCTATATCTCCATAGTTATTTTGATTTGCATCTCCCTGATGATTAGTGATGTGGAACATTATTTCATGCGTCTTTTTGCCATTTTTATTTCTTCTTTGTCAAAGTGTTTGTCCATTTCTTCTCCCCATTTTTGATGGGATTAGATGGCCAACAAACAAGTCACACTGGTGGTAGGATTGATGTTTGAGCATTCAATGTATGAATTTACTATATTATAAAATGGTAAATAATGGTATAATATAAAAAACTTAAAGACCAAGTATCCTAAGTGTAATGTAGTCAAAAATATACTTGAGAGGTTGAGTGATGAAAAGTGCATAGGAATTTTACCTTGTGTGTATTTGACCTGGGTTTGATACCTGGCTATATTTTCACACATCTTGATAGTGTGCTATTTAAAGTGCAAAAATTATAATACAAAAACCAATAACAGTCATGTACTTATCATTCAGTCGATCTGTATGTATTCTACTTAAAGACAATTGATTCTTCCTTTAAAAAATTACATTGTGATGAATGCCAAACAAAAGAAGGCTTAAGCTATAAAATATTTTTGTTAAGTTATCAGGAACAAAATGTTATTTAAATTTGATATGGTAGAGAATTTTGATTAATCATTATTGGTTATTCAAATATGAGATGCAATATTTTTATTTTAGACTTCTAGGGGTGGCTCTACTCCCATCATAATTCACTGCTTGCAAATTATGTGTCCCTGTTTTATGCCAAAACCAGGAAGTCCTCAACCACAAATCTTTCAAGAAAGCCTATTTTTATGTGATATTTAATCTGATATTTTGGCAAGAAACACTAAGAATAATTTTGGACTGGATTTCCTGAAAATTTTGGCTGTTTATCTAAACTTCATAGAACAAAACTACTGAGGTTTCTTTGAACTTTTATAAACACTTTCTTTGGAGAAAGAAAAAAATTATAATGTTTGTTTAAAAATAAAACTAATACTTTAATATATTTGAGTTACAACTTTTAGATTTAGATAAGACTTATCTTTATATTATTACTATAAATAATAAGAAATAAATATTAACTCCACTCAAAATAGACATATTTGTCTCATATATTGGCAAAAATAACATCACCTTTTAAAAAGGAAGAATTGAGAACTACTTAAATTAAAAAGTATTTAAGTAATTAAGAATGCAAGAATTTAAAAAAGATTTGTCAAATTATCTAATAATGACTGTTAGTACCTTAGAAACTGTTAGCAAATGGTTTTTATGAGGATTCACTGATTTATGTCTATAATTTAATAAGATAATTTTAAAATAAAGAAGACAAAAATATATAAATGTGTCACCTATATTTTATTGGTAAAAATATTTTTTTATTTTGTTTAAAAAATTTGCTTATAACATTGTATAGAATTTATATATATGCATATTCTCTGTCATGGTAACTACTATATAAATGATCCCCTTACTCATTTAACTTAGCCCACAATTCCATTACTCTTTGGTACCACTAACTTGTTAGACAAAAAATTCTTATTTTAATTATTTTAATTTTTATTGTGATCATAGTGGCTTATATATTGTTGACAATAATATTTTAGGTACATGTTAACTTAATATCAGGGAGATTCCCATCACCGAATTGTTCTCCCTACACCTCCGTTCCCATCCTACCTCCCATAACTTCTCCCTCACTCCTGGGGCTGCAAGAATACGTGGTCTCCTCTGTGCCTAACTTACTACTTAGTGGTCTTACACCTGTTTGGTCTTGGTAGCTCCCTTATTTCCTCCTGTAACTGGGAGGCAGGACAAGACAGATATATTTACATGATTTTGTTTGAAGAAGAGAAAAGTAATAAACTGGGGTAAAATTTAAATATGCCAAAAATGGGTGGGGTCCTTCTAGAGGCTCTCATTATGGGTTTGAGAGACGAAGGGGAAAAAGGTGAACCACCCCAACAGTACAAGAAGAAGTGTCAAATAAAATATCCAGTGAGCACTCCAACAATAAAGGTAAGCACCACATAAAAGCCATGATCTTGAGATAAAAACATGGCAGAGCACATAAAGAAAGGAAAGAAAGGAAGAAAATAAATATATAAATATAAATGGAGACAACAACTTCAATAACTATATCAATAAAATGAAACCGACAAAAACTAGATAGATAAATAAAAAGGAGAAAAATTGTTTTGTACTTCCTTTTTCCCTCCTGCACAGGCAGAGTAAATATTGGGGTCATTCGAAAAGGAATTCCCTTGGCCTAAGAGATACAGGGTTTCTCCACCCTTGGAATATATTGTCATGGGATTAACTATAGACTCCGTTCAGGTTTATTTACTCTCCCTTTGGTGCTTTCATGCTGTTTGGAAGACTTCTGCTCCATCCTGGGTGATAAAGTCAGACCTCTGTATCTAAAGATCTCGGTATCTACACAAAGTCAAGGGGTGGAACTTATGATGAATTCTTTCTTTGTGGTCCTAGTAGTTCTGTTCCCTCAGTGTCATATTAATCCGTCTTCTGTGGTTGGTGGTCTTGGTCTTTGCGTTGATCCTAGGATGCTTCCAGAAGAGCCATTTCGTTGCAATTGTCTCAGACAGATCTTTGGAACTGGAGATCATGGTTGTTGTTCAGGCCATACTTCAAACTCTAGACTAGGGCTTTTTTATTGGTCCCAGAATACATACAGTCCAGTCATGGTTCTATCAGCCAGTCATCTGCAGATCGCAATCTTGGCTTTTGTACAGACCAAAGGGTAACAAGTCTTCTGATTTTGTCTTATCATTAGCTAGTGGGGTAGGATAACCTGCTCTTAGGTCAAGTTGTTCCCACTTTCCTAGTTGTCAGGATATCATATTAAAGCTGGCACTTGATGGTGTCCCAGCAGTATTAAGGATGTCCCATACGGGATTTGTTTCCTGTAGTTGTGAAGAACTGTATCATTTCTATGTCTTGGATCCAGGGTTCAAGGCTGGACGAATGATATCTAATCATCTGGGGTCTAAGTTGGGTCCACATGACATATTTTCAGGGTGGGAGATGTCCCTGTAAACAAGTATGAGTTCTTAACCCTAGTAGATAAGAGCTTGTTTTTATACATACAATTTCCCCTTTTTTTATTGTGTCTTTGCAGGGGGAAATGGTGCTACATTATATTGCCGATGCATTTGGGGGTGGAAAGAGAAAAAAGCAGAATAGGTCACACTCCCAAAAAATATAAAAAATAGAAATAAAACTATATTTGCTCACATAAATATATAAAAAATGAAATAACAAGGTAATTAAAGGAACAAAATGATGCAATAGACTATCTTACATTTGGGGGAAAGCAGATAAAGAGGTACTGTGTACAGGTCTTATACTTATGATGGAAGTATAGGTTTCCCCATTGTCTTTTGGGATTTTCTTGTGGTGTGTGGGTTCTCGAGCACCTTTTCATCACGCACCCTGACCTTCTTCAGATTGGTAAGAGAATCGCAGCAGGAAGGTCTTGGGAAGGGTTCTTGTTTTGGGGGTATTTTTAGAGCTAAGTCAGTTTTCAAGTAACAGTCCATATTAGAAAGAGTTGGTAAGGAGGTACGTGCAGCATGAGTTTGCAGGGAAGTTGGTTGGCTCTTCTTGCCAAGGGTGAGATGTAGGTTTGACTGGGTGTCCCTTCACTTGGGTGCTGGGTCCTGGTTTGTTGGAGTAGAAGGTCAGTATTGATGCCTAATGGATTAAGAAATAAGAGTGAAGAGCTTTCATAAGGTGGGAAATCTGAATGGGGTTGGGGGGTGCAGGGATAGTCGGATATCCAAAGGGGGGAAAGGGAAAGTATATAGAAGGGGCAGGGAAGAAGAAATAAGAAAATACATTAAAAAGAAAAAGAGAAGAGAAAAGAAAAAAAAAGAAGAAAGTAGTGAGAAGAGTGGAGAAAAGAGCAAGGGAATTCTAGTTTTCTGGAATGTGTTCGATGAGTAGGGCCTGTAGTATAAATCTGTAGGTTACTGTTGCTGCTTCGGTGGTCTAGCTCATCACGTGCTTCAAGTCCTAAAAGAAGGTATAACCTAGAGATAAAGTATATGTTAAAGAGTTTTCTCGGAACATTCTCGTAGTGCAAGCCGAGTATGGTATCTCGTGTTACTGAGCCCTGAGATGTCATCTTAGTTTGTCCATCCTTTGTATCCAAGAATGCCTGTGGACAGAAAAGCTGAGAGGTTATTTTAAATATAGTAAAATTAAGGCATTAAGACATATTGTTATGAGATATTTCCATTGGAGTCAGTGATTTCCCATGGTATTCTTTGCCTGTATTTCTGTATAAGATCCCTAAGGGGATATTATGGGCCTTTGTGGTAAAAGGTTGATTACATACCTGTTCTCTCTATGCTGTTGTTTCTGCTGTTGTTGGTTTCTTTGTGGTATAATGTTTTGTCAAGAGTTTGTGTTGTTCTTCTTTCATGTGTTTTGGGCACTACTTTCCGGTATTTGTTGACTGTTACAGTGTTTGGAGTTTCTACCCTGTTAAACCCTGTTATTTGACTGTTGAGTATTAGTTGTATATAAGGTGTATGTTCTAGGTGCTTCAGAATAGAGCTACCATTCTGCATTTATCTTTCATCTTCTGACTTACTTTCTTTAACATAATATGTTCTAGATCCATCCACGTTGCTGCAAAGTCTGTGATTGTATCATTTCTGACTGCCATGTAGTATTCCATTGTGTATAGATACCACATCTTAATGATCCATTCATCTGTTGTTGGACATCAAGGCTGGTTCCAAGACTTGGCTATTATACTGAGTGCTGCTATAAATAGTGGGGTGCACACATATTTTGGGATGAATGTCCTTTTGACTTGGGGGTAGACACCTAGGAGAGCAATTGCTAGGTCATACGGCAGCTCAATTCTCAGTTCCTTGAGCACTCTCCAGACTGTTTTCCATAGGGGTTGGACTAGGGGGCATTCCCACCAGCAGTGGATGAGAGTGCCTTTCGTACTGCATCCTGCCAACAGAGACTGTTCCCATTATTTTTGATGTGAGCCATTCTCACTGGTGTGAGGTGGTACCTCATTGTTGTTTTGATTTGGATTTCTCTGATGTAAGTGAAGCTGAGAATATTTTCATGTGTTTGTTGGCCATCTTTCTGTCTTCTTCAGAGAAGTATCTATTCATTTCATCTTCCCATTTTTATGACTTTATTTGGTTTGGGGGGCTCAGCTTTCTGAGTGCTTTGTATATTCTGGATATCAGCCCTTTATCTAATATGTTGAGTGAAAAGATTTTTTTCCCAGTCAGATAACTGTCTTCTTGTGCTAAGGAGGGTTTCTTTTGCCCTGCAGAAGCCTTTTAGTTTGATGTAGTCCCATTTGTTTATGTTTGATGCTAAAGTTCTTGCCATTGGTGCTTCGTCCTCGAAGACTTTTTCAATATATAGGTCTTCGAGTGTTCTGCCTATTTTATTCTCAATAAACTTTATAGACTCGGGTCTGATTTCAAGGTCTTTGATCCATTTTGAGTTGACTTTTGTATAATGAGTGAGGTATGGGTCAATTTTCAGTTTCTTACATGTGATTTTCCAGTTGTACCAACACCATTTGTTGAAGAGACTTTCTTTGTTCCATTTCAAGTTATTGGCTCTTTGTCAAATATTAGTTGACTGTATATCTGGGGGTGTATGTCTGCAACCCTCGGTGAGGGACCCCTGACCCATGGGGGTGTGGGAATGAGGGTCACTAGTAATTTGTGGATTCACTCAAGCAGATCCGATCTGTGAAATAAACTTGAGAGGTTAGTAAGAAAGACCCTTAAGGCAACTCACGCTGTTCAAAAGGGGTTTATTGCCCGGGGAGATCAGCTTTTAAAGGCAAAATACGTCATGCGGGGGTGTTACAAGTTTCCAACAACTACAATTGCAAGCACTCATTAGCATAAGCTGGGGGCAGGTAATAGGGAGGGGTAAAGAGGTAGACCTGAGCACATGTTTGTACTGAAAGCACGAGTTTATACTGAAAGCACAAGATCCAAACTCAGCAAGCATAAATAAAACATCAGCTGTAAACACATTAATCTTTTGCTAAAACAAAGGCAAGTTGCTCTATATGTAATTTTCTCTCTGGCTGGGTATATTGGGCTGCTTTGAATTATTATAGTGTTTGTCTATTTCCTTTGTCCTCAGGGCATGGGTGCCTCTGGTCACATGGGTAACAAGGTTAGGGATTTCTGAGACACCCTTTTGTTCTAGGTTCCATCAGCTCGGCTCCCCACATATGTCTGAAAATTTGGTTCTAACCCACTGGTCTGTGCTGTGGACATCCTGCGTCTCAGCAATTCTCGTGGGTCATAGCACTACATGATAGGAAAGCGGAAACACGACGACCGAATATAAAATATGAAATAAATGAAACCACACAGAGAATGTGGGGTCAATAATTTTCTGGCAGGAGTGAGACAAGTTTAATTTTTTGAGCAGGGGAATTTATAGGGGTAAAATTAGCTACAGGTGAATAATAATTGTAATCACAAAGCTTAGTGTAACAATAACAATACCTAAGCTATGGGTGTGACTAAAAATTCTAAGTTACAAGAGAGAAGGTCACAACTCTGCAAGCTTACTTTAAATGCAAAATCAGGATGAGGAGGAAGTAGGAAATATCTAGAAACTTGATATTTCTAGGCTGGACTCTATATTTTTAGAGGTCAAGTAAAGGGTGGTACCAAAATCCCCAGAACGAGCTTCCCTATTTCTAAAGGAGAGTTAATAATCAAAATCTGCATTTGTGTTATGCCCTTGATTACCAGAAACTGCAGTTGCAAGGAGTATATTTGAAAAGGAGAGAAAAATTGTCTTTGCTTTTAGGGATGACTATATCAAGAAAACGGGGTTCTCAAATAAATTTTGGTGCTGAAATTTCTGAGCCAAATTATTTGATAGAGGCTATTATTTTGCCTGAATATACAAAGGAGAGATAGTTAAATACTGGCTGAAAATGTAATGCCAGGCGTCTCTTTGGAAATTCCTCAACCATCCACACAGGGGAAAAGGGCATCCACAGAAGGCCTTTTGAGGAACCCCATGGGGGTTAAATTAGTTCTACCAACCAGGAAAATCTGAGGATACATCTGGTGAGCTGAGCCCCCCTAAAAGCTTAGGCATGCCCTGGCAGGTCTGAGGTACTGTACCAGTACCATGCTCTTTTGATCACTATGGCTTTATAACATAGTTTTAAGTTAGGTAAAGAGATGCCACCCAGCTTCTTGTTTTTCAATATGTGTTTGGCTATCCTTTAAACTGGTTCCAGGTGAATTTTATGATTGATTTTTCTAATTCTTTAAAGAATGATGTCTAAATTTGGATTGGTATTGCATTAAATCTATATAGTAGTTTGGGTAGGATAGTCATTTTGACTATGTTGATTCTACCTACCCATGAGCATGGGATGTTCTTCCATTTCCTTAGATCCTCTTCAATTTCTTTCTGGAGTGTTTTGAAATTTCCCTGGTATAGGTCTTTCACTTCCCTTGTAAGATTGATTCCTAGATACTTTATATTTTTTGATACTATTTTAAATGGAATTGTATTTTTGATCTCTCTCTCTCTCCTCAACTTTGTTATTTGTATAGAGAAATGCTACTGTCTTTTGTGTATTGACTTTGTAGCCAGCCATTTTGCTGTATTGGTTAATTGTTTCTAGGAGTTTCACTGTGGACTTTTTAGGGTTTTCGATGTATATCATCATATCATCTGCAAAAAGAGATAGTTTGAGTTCCTCTTTCCCAATTTGGATTCCTTTGATTCCCATCTCTTGTCAAATTGCTATTGCTAGGACTTCTAATATTATGTTGAATAAGAGTGGAGAGAGTGGGCAGCCTTGCCTAGTTCCTGTCTTTAGTGGAAATGCTTCTAGTTTTTTGCCATTAAGGATAATGTTGGCTGTGGGCTTTTCATAGATATCTGTAACTGTCTTGAGTAAGGTTCCCTCTAACCTTACTTTACTGAGTGTTTTCAACATGAAAGGGTGTTGCATTTGAGAGAAAACCTTTCTATCAGAAAATTTAAGCAACACAACACAATAACTTTGGAAACACATGGATCTCTAACTAGGTAATACTACTTCTACTTAGGAAAGTGAATTCAAGAATTCAGCTATAAAAGCATTACTTATAATATTTAATATTAGAGACATTGAATATTTGTTGTATTATTTGATTTTAACAAATAAAAACTTTACATCTCGGTAAGAAACTACAACCAACAGTCCTACTGACTCAGTAGAACTTGTGGCCCTTATTATTCTCTCAAATGTGGACTGTTTCATGCTACTGATTGAGCTCCAGAAGAACTGCCAGCCCAATGACACTACCTGATCCCTTATGGCTGCAAACTACTTCTCAAACTCTACAAGATCACAATGTGTGATGAAAATGTACCATGGATTTCACTCCCTACAAGAAAACCTCAAAAGACTTACTGGGGAAGCCTATATTTTCTTTATATGTTTAATACCTTTATAATAATACCTCCTCGTCTGTATATTCCCAAATGTAAGGTAACCCTTACACACCTTCTTTACTTAAATTAATTTTTTAAAATTTATTTTTTATTTCTTTTATTATATATTCATAGATTGTTTTTTTTTTCCTCTTTAGTTCACCTGTTTTGGCTCTGCCTAGTATGAAAACATACAAGAAAAAAATCTTGCCTGGAATAAAAGCTCAGATCAAAACCAGGGCACTAAAATTCTTACCACAAATGCACCAGCAACATAATATGACACCATTCCTTTTTGCAAAGGCATACTAAAAAGGGGGGTTATGTATAGAAACAAGCTCTTATCTAATAGAGATAATAACCCATACTTTTTTTGTTTTTGTTTTTTTGGGCCACACCCGTTTGATACTCAGGGGTTACTCCTGGCTAAGAGTTCAGAAATTGCCCCTGGCTTGGGGGGACCATATGGGATGCCAGGGGATTGAATCGCGGTCCTTCCTTGGCTAACGCTTGCAAGGCAGACACCTTATCTGTAGCACCACCTCGCTGGCAAGAACCCATACATTTTATAATACAAGGGCGCCTCCCACCCTGAGCATGTGTCATGAGGGCCCAACTTAGACTCCACGTGACCTGGCAGCTACTGTCCAATCCTGAGAGCTAGATCTCAGACATAGAAATAACAGTTTCCCACAATAGCACCAGAACCAAATTTCCCCTGGGAACTTCCTAATACCTCTCTAACACCAACTTGTGCCAGTTTTGATATGACATCCTGACAAAGAAGAAACAGAAATAACTTGATCTAAGAGCAGAGCGTACTAATGGTAAGATAAAATGAAAAGACATGTCGCCCTTTGACCTATACAAAAACCAAGATTGCCGACTGATGAAAACTGACATTAACAGCCAAGACTGGGCAGCATTACTTTGGGAGCAATTAAAAAGACCCTAGGATCTGCCTAGGATCTGTACAAAAACCAAGATCTCTAATTTCAGAGTTCTAACTATAACAATTGCGATGGAATAGAATTTCTAGCATCATAATTTAAAAACTCTATTTCAGAATTTGTCCTATATCTCTGCAAAAAAAAAAAAATAACAAGACCACCAATTATAAAAGACTGATTACAACAGTAATGGAACAGAATTAGAACTCTAAAGAAAGACTATTGCTAGGCTTTGTCCTATGACCTATACCAAGATATCAAATTAGAGAGGCTGATTATATTATCCTCAACTGAGTGAAAAGGTGCCTGGAACCATAAAAAAAAAAAAAAAACACTGGGAAGTGGAAAAGAGTGTTATGGAGCCTATAGTGGTTCTCATGATAGTATACATCAAGAGCAGAGAAACCCGAAATCTCTTAGGCCAAGGAAATTTTCTTTCTAACTCCCCCAATATTTACTATGCCAAAGAAGAAGAAGAAGAAGAAGAAGAAGAAGAAGAAGAAGAAGAAGAAGAAGAAGAAGAAGAAGGAGGAGGAGGGGAGGAGGAGGAGGAGGAGGAGGAGGAGAAGTAGAAGAAGGACAAGGAGTAGAAGAAGGAGGAGGAAGAGAAGGAGGAGGAGAAGGAGGAAAAGAAGAAGGAGAAGAAGAAGAAGAGAGAAAGAGAAAGAGAGAGAAAGAAAGAAAGAAAGAAAGAAGAAAGAAAGAAAGAAAGAAAGAAAGAAAGAAAGAAAGAAAGAAAGAAAGAAAGAAAGAAAGAAAGAAAGAAAGAAAGAAAGAAAGAAAGAAAGAAAGAAAGAAAGAAAGAAGAAAGAAAGAAAGAAAGAAAGAAAGAAAGAAAGAAAGAAAGAAAGAAAGAAAGAAAGAAAGAAAGAAAGAAAGAAAGAAAGAAAGAAAGAAAAAGAAAGGAAGAAATAAGAAAGAGAAAGAAATAGAAAGAAAGAAAGAAAGAAAGAAAGAAAGAAAGAAAGAAAGAAAGAAAAAGAAAGAAAGAAAGAGAAAGAAAGAAAGAAATTGAGAGAAAGAAAGAAAGAGAGAGAGAAAGAAAGAAAGAAAGAAAGAATGAATGAAAGAGAAAGAAAGAAAGAAAGAAAGAAAGAAAGAAAGAAAGAAAGAAAGAAAGAAAGAAAGAAAGAAAGAAAGAAAGAAAGAAAGAAAGAAAGAAAGAAAGAAAGAAAGAAAGAAAGAAAGAAAGAAAGAAAGAAAGAAAGAAAGAAAGAAAAAGAATGAAAGACAAGAAAAACAAAAACAAGAAAAAGTACAAGAACAAGAAGAACAACAAGAAGAAAAAGAAGCAGTTGCTGGTTGGGGTTTTTGACTTTTATTTGTCATTGTTGGTTTTTTTTCTTCTCCTTTCTCTTTTTCTATATCTCCAGCAGAACCACATTGCTTGAATTATCTTTTTTAGCCTCATAAATTGAGGGGGGGGGTGGTACCAGGCTCAGACACTTGCATGAACATTTAGTGGAAATAAAAAAATGATCAAATCTGAACATCAAAGCCAAAGTTGAAGACAACAGAATCTATACCTAATACACAGCAAGCTGTACATTTGGACCAGTACACTAGTATTCTGGGAGTAAAGGAGGGAGATATGGGATGCATGCTGGGAACAGGAGTGGAGGTTGGATATCATTGGTGGTGGGAATGCCCCTGATTCGTTGTCACTATGTACCTTAAATATTACTGTGAAAGACTTGTAATTCACTTTAGCCAAAATAAAAATTAAAAAGGGGAAAAAGACATTATTGTAATAATGCCCAGAGATAAGGGCCAAAAGAACCAGCTAACAATATGAAGCACACCTAAAAAAGGTTAAGTGCAATTAGAGAATTACCAAGTAGAGGCCGGAGTGGTGGCATGGAGTGGTAAGGCATTTGCCATGCCGGTGCTAGCCTAGGACAGACCCCAGCAACCTATATGGTCCCCTACACCAGGAGTGATTTCTGAGCACATAGCCAGGAGTAATGCCTGAGCATCACCAGGTGTCCCCACTCCAAAAAAAGAACAACAATACCAAGTACCATGATAATGTTAATGAGTGAGAGAAGTAGAATAACTATCTTGAATATAGGCAGTGAGTGGGTGTGGGTGGAGGGGGTTGTGGTGCATTGGTGGTGGGAATGTTGCACTGGTGAAGGGGGTGTTCTTTTTGTGACTGAAACCCAACTACAGTCATATTTGTAATCACAGTGTTTAAATAAAAAACAAAATACGTAAACCCTCACAATCAGCTATCCTGAGCTGTCAAAATGCAAATATCTGTTGTCACTAAAGTACATTTAACAGTATATATCCATATATTCTGAATTAATTTTTATTCTGTTATTATTTTCTATAATTATTTCAAAATGTCATTAGAAAATCTTTTCTTATCAAAGCAAATTCCACATTATACTTCAATCCACAATCATATACTATTCTTTTATGCTAAAATTTTTATCTTGCTCCAAAAATATTTTTTTTGTTGGAGACATGCTCAGAACTGCTACTCCAGGTTCTATGCTCAGGAATCTCTCCTGGCATTCCTTAAAAAACTTTATGTAGTAGTAATATATCATACTCAAGCCTGACACTTGTAAGGCCCCATACTTCCTGGCCCATTCCAAAATTTTTAAGCTATGGGTATTCATTTTACTGCCCTGTAATTGTCAAAACATCATAAAGGCAAGAGTTTCATTCTCTTCTCTTTGCCCCTTTTTAACTACTACTATATCATTTTTATTTCCCATAAAATATGCTTTCTAGCCTTTTCATAAAATCCAACAAGCCATAAAAATATTTGGCATTAATGATATTTTGATTACTACCGTAATCTTATTTTAGTCTCATTTTTCTAACTTCCATTTTCCTTTAAAATACTTTTATTTATTTCAATTTTTTACAGACATATTTATATTACACTTTGAACATTGCTAAAAAATATCTAGGCCAGAGAATCTGCAATGTTCATAATGCATCCCTAGCATGTCCTCAATATAGTTCAATTATGAGACCACATATTCTCCTGAGCACTTCTAGGTGTGTCTTTGGAGACTCCAGCATCATTGAGTGGCCTGGGTATCCTCAGCATCACTGGTTTTGAGCAGCCTCACATTCTGAAATTCTTGGGCCAAATCTCTGGCCTAGCTGACTAAGAATCAGCAGTGGAGGGACGTGAACCTCCTTAACACTTCTTGAAAGTCTCCCCAAAAGGAATAGATCAAAAGGTTTTACTAAAAGATAGTATTGTGATATTATGTGGCATAGATATTTACTTCTCGTAAGCATTTTGTCATATATATACCTCAAAAGCATTATGTGGCACACCTAAAACTAATACAATAGTGTTTTAATTAAAAATAAAATAAAAATATATTATTATTAATATTAAATTTAAAGGAAAACATATTGGTGAATGAAATAAAATAAAATGCAATAAATCCAGGCCACCTGGGGGACCATGAGTTTGGGGAGCGAGGCCAGAGGGCCTGAGGCGAAGGCACGGGGGACTCCAACTTGATGCCAGGGGAGACCGGGAGTCAGGGGAGCGAGGTCAGAGGGCCTGGAGGGAATATGTGGGAGGTCACAAACTCACTGCCTGGGGAGATTGTGAGTTTGGGGAGGGAGACCAGAGGGCCCAGAGAAAGCGGTAGCCAACTAGCCACCCAGAGAGACTGTAAGTCAGTTGGACCAGTGACTAGAGGGGCAGGAAGGAAGTGCAGGATGGCTCCCAGGTGGGGAGAGCAAGAGATCTAGGCATAAATAGGCCCTCTAACATTGTGGCTAGGAATGGAACTGCATTACAGGCAGGAAGAGGGGAGGGGCGCTTGACCCAGGCTCGACTAGAGGATGTGTGAGGGGCCAAACCTTAGTGACCTCAGCCAACATACCAACCTAGAGTCACACTCCAGAGAAGGGAGCCAGCCCACACCACAGGTGGCAAAAGAGGGCTGAAATCTGAAGGCACTACACTCCAAGCCAAACCATTAAATACAATGAAATATGGGTAAACTAAGGAAGACACTAATAACTAGGGATATGGAGAGAAATGCTAACAAGTTTTCAAGTTCACCAAAACGCACAGACAAAGTAAATGAGGACCTAAAACCATCCATGACAAAAGAAATGCAAGCCATGGTAAAAGAAGTGAAAAAAAATCACTAGCCAATGAGTACAAGAAATCAATGATGAACAAATCAACCAATTTTAAGAAGAACTGTTACAGAACATGAGAAATTCCATACAAACAGAATTAAAGGAAATAAAGAAATTCTTAGAAAGCCATAATAGCAGAACCATACAGTTGGAAAATCTGAGAAGAACATGAAGAAAAACTGCAAACAAAAAAATGACAAAGAAGCCAACAAGGAAATAAAAGGTAAAGCACTGGAAGAAACAGTTCAATATTTAATGAACAAATATAAAAGAAATTATCTAAGAATTGTAGGTATACCAGAAGGGGAGGTAAGAGGGAAAGGGGAAGAATAAGTAGTCAGGGAATTAATTGTGGAAAAACTTTTCCACTCTCTGAAAAAGAGGCTCCAGTGCAAATCCAGGAGGTGAAAAGAGTCCCTAATAGAATAGACCCTAATAAGCCAACATCAAGACATATGTTATCCAAATGGCAAAAACAAAGAGAAAGATGAACTCCTTAAAGCAATAAGGAAGAAAAAAACCCTCAAGTACAAAGGAAAAAACATAAGAATCAAACCAGATCGCCCATTTGAAACAATTTAAGCAAGAAGACAATGGAGACATATTTAAATGACTGAATGAAAGAAGAGTCCACTACCCAGCAAAACTCTCATTCATATGGGACGGAAGATTAAAAACATTCTCAAACAAAAATGAACTTGCATTATTTGCACAATTATACAATCCAATCCCCTGATTGTAACAACAACCATCCTAAACTATACAACTCCACAACAGCTCTCTTGATCAATAATCTCCTTAAATGTAAATGGACTAAACTCTCCCATTAAAAGAGACATAATAGATAGCTGAATTAGCAAACATAAACCAGATTTCTGCTGCTTGCAAGAAACAAAACTACAAGTACAAGATAGGCACAGGCTTAGAATAAAAGGATGGAAACCAATTATTCAAGCCAATGGAAAACAAAAAAGCAGGGACGGCCATTCTTATATCAGACCAAATTGCATTCAACATCAAAAAAGTGAACAAGAAAAAGAGGGTCACTACTTAATAATCAGGGGAACACTAGATCAATAAGTACTAACCCTGTTTAATATTTATGCACCAAATGCAGAGCCAGCAAAATACGTAAGGCAATTGCTCTCAAACCTGGAGAAACATGAAAGGAAATGTAATAGTAGTAGGAGATTTTAATACACCACTATCACCACTGGACAGATACACTAGACAGAATACTAGCAAATAAATAAGAGCTGTAAATAAAAAAATTAGAAGAACTAGGGCTAATAGACTTATATAGATCTCTCCACCCCCAAAAGGCAGAATACACATTCTTCTCAAGTCCACATAAAACCTTCTCCAGAATAGACCATGCCTTACAATATAAATAGAACTTGTATAAATTCACAAATATAAGGATAATTAGAAGCGCCCTATCAGATCACTATGCAACAGAGGTCAAAATGGATGATAAAAATAAGCGATGGAGATAATCCAACGCCTGGAGATTAAACATTCTGCTCAATAACAGCTAAATCAAAGAGGAACTCAAGGAAGAAATAAAAAGATTCCTTAGACAAACAATAATAAAGAGAAAACTTGTCAAAATCTGGTGGATACAGCAAAAGCAGTAATTAGAGGGAAACTCATAGCAATACAGGTCTATGTCAGGAAAGAGTAAAATGAGAAAATCAGCAGTTTAAAGGGACATCTTAAGGAGCTAGAACAACAGCAGCAAAGAAACCCAAATACAAACAGAAGATGAGAGATAATAAAAACCAGAGCAGAAATAGACAACATAGAAACTAAGAAAACTATACAGAAAATCAATGAGACCAGGAGATGGTTTTTCAGAAGAATAAACAAGATGAACAAACAGCTGGAAAGACTCACCAAATAAAAGAGGGAAAACACCCAAATAAGTAGGATCACAAATGAAAGGGAAGATATTACACCAGAAATCCAACACATCATGAGGACTTACTATAAATAACTATACTCAGTTAGGCTAGAGAATCCAGAAAAAAACCAACAGATTCTTGGAAAAATACCATCTTCCAAGACTGAAAAAGGAGGATTTAGAAAGTCTATCAGGCCAATCACCTCAGAGGAAATTGGAGGAGTAATTGAGACCCTCCCCAAGAACAAAAGTTCAGGTCCAGATGGTTTTACAGGTCAACTCTATCAGACATTCTGAGAAGAATTACTATCGCTGGCTCTTCCAAACTATTGAAAAGACAGGAATCCTCCCCAATTCCTTTTATGAGGCTGATATCACACTCTTTCCCAAAGACGGCAAAGACACTGTCAAGAAAGAAAACTACAGACCATTCTCACTAATGAACATAGATGCAAAAATACTCAGCAAAATCTTAGCAAACACAATTCAGCACTACATCAAAAAGATTATACACCATGACCAATGGGTTTCATCCCAGGGATGCAAGGATAGCTTAACATACACAAATCAATCAACATCATACACCACATCAACAACAAGAAAGACAAAAACCACATGATTATATAAATCGATGCAGAGAAGGCCTTTGATAAAATCCAACACCCATTCATGTTGAAAATACTCGGCAAAATAGTACTGGAAGGAGCCTTCCTCAAGATAGTTACAAATATTTATGAAAAACCTACAGCCAACATTATCCTTAATGGCGAAAACTGAAAGCATTTCCACTAAGGTCAGGAACTAGGTAAGGCTGTCCACTCTCTCCACTCTTATTTAATATAATATTAGAAGTCCTAGCAATAGCAATCAGACTAAAGAAGGGAATCAAAAAAATCCAAACAGGGAAAGAGGAACTCAAACTATCTCTTTTTGCAAGTGACTTGATGATATACATCAAAAACCATAACGAGTCCACAGTAAAACTTCTAGAAACAATTAACCAATACAGCAAAGTGACCAGTTACAAGTCAATACAGAAAAGAGAGTAAAGCTACTCAATACAAATAATGAAGTAGAGGAGAAAGAGATTAAGGAGGCAATCCCATTTAAAATAGTATCAAAAAATATTAAGTATCTAGGAATCAACCTTACAAGGGAAGTTAAAGAACTATACCATAAAAATTTCCAAAAAACACTTCAGAAAAATTGAAGAGAATCTAAGAAAATGGAAGAACATCCCATGCTCATGGGTAGGTAGAATCAATATAGTCAAAATAATTATCTTACCTAAACTTCTATATAGATTTAATGTAATCCCTATCCAAATTTAGGCATCATTCTTTAAAAACTTAGAACAATCAATCATAAAGTTCATCTGGAACTACAAAAGACCCAGGATAGCCAAATACATACTGAAAAACAAGAAACTATAAAGCAATAGTGATCAAAACAGCATGGGGTTAGAACAGAATTTCCAGAGATAAACCCCCACTTATAAAGTCAACTAATATTTGACCAAAAAAAAAGCCAAGAACTTGAAATGGAACAAAGAAAGTCTCTTCAACAAATGGTGTTGGTACAACTAAAAAACCACCTGTAAGAAATTCAAAATTCATCCATACCTCACTCCTTATACAAAAGTCAGTTCGAATGGATTTAAGACCTTAAAATCAGATCCTAATCTATAAAGTTTACTGAGAAAAAATATGCAGAACAAGTGAATATCTATATATCAAAAAATTCTTCAAGGATAGAACACCAATGGCAATAACTTTAGCATCAAACCTAAACAAATATGACTACATTAAGCTAAAAAGGTGAAAAAAAAACCTACTTAATACTAGAAGACAGTTAACCATTAATGGGAAAAATTTTGCACTCAACACTTAAGATAAAGTGTTGCTATCTAGAATATGCAAAGCACTCAGAAAGCTGAGCCTCCCCCCCCAAAAAAAAAACCTAATAAAGCCATAGAAAAATGGGGAGAAGAATTGAATTAACACTTCTCTGAGAAAAACCATAGATGGCCAACAAACACATAAAAACATGCTCACCTTCACTCATAATTAGGAAAATCCAAATCAATACAACAATGAAATACCATTTTACACCAGTGAGGATAGCTCGCATTAAAAATAATGGGAACAATCTCTGTTGGCGGGGATGCAGTAGGAAAGAAACTCTCATCAACTGTTGGTGGGAATGCCCCCTAGTCCAATCTCTATGGAAAACAGGAGAGTGTTCAGTAAACTCAGAATTGAGCTTCTATATGACCCAGCAATTGCTCTCCTTCCCCAATTCGGAAAGACATTCATCCCAAAGTATGTGTTCACCCCACTATTTATCGCAGCACTCAGTACAATAGCCAAGATTTGGAACCAGGCAGACATTTTGGGGCTTCCCCGGGCTTGCTTCAACCTGGGAACTTTGATCTTCTCTGGCATTCATTCCATGATGACTTGCCTCAGCTGAGGTGAGTGTTTGGGGGCCAAAGTTGCAGATAAAGCTGACTGCTGGGCCCCCTAGGCTTGGCAGACATTTTGGGACATCCCCCAGCTTGCTTCAACCTGGGAACTTTGATCTTCTCCGGCATTAATCCCTTGAAGGCATGCCTCAGCTGAGGTGTGTCTTTTCGGCCTGAGTTGTGGATAAGAGACTCTGCCGGGCCCCTTAAGCTCAGCAGATATTTTGGGGCTTCCCCGGGCTTGCTTCAACCTGGAAACTTTGATCTTCTCCGGCATTTATTCTGTGATGGCTTGCCTCGGCTGAGGTGAGTGTTTGGGGGCTGGAGTTGTGGATAAAGGTGACTCTGTTGGCCCCCTTAAGCCCACCTATAAGGGGTAGAAGCAGAAAAGCACAGCCTTTCGGCTTCACTTCGCGGCCGCGCATTCCACCTAGCCAATGAGTACCACCACAACACGTAGAAAAACCCAAAGCATAAGTGTGACAATGGGGAAACTACGCAGACCAACTTTAGCCATAGAAAATGAAGATGGAAACTCTGATGACCCAACAATGGCCAACCACCTAAACAGTCTTTCAGAAATGGAGTTTAGAGAAGAAATATGGAGGTTGCTCACAGAACTCAAAGAAAGTATAAATCAGAACACTAATAAAAATCAAGAGAATATGAAGAGAGAAATCAAAGAACTCCAAACTGAAATATCAGGTCAAATAACAGGTCTGAAAAACTCAGTACACGAATTGAAGAACTTAATGGATGAGCTTTCTAATAGGTTAAAAGCAGCTGAGGATTGAATTAGTGCTCTAGAAGACGAGAGGCATACCAACTTTATACAGCAGAAGAGATTGGAAAAAAAGCTTTAAATCAAAGGATCAGACAATGGAAAAGTTACTCAAAGAATATGAGCAAATGAAAATAGAAGTCTTTGATAAGATCAACAGAAACAACTTTAGAATCATTGGAGTCCCAGAGAACCAAGAAGAAAATCTCCAGGAAGAATCAATGGTCAAGAACATCTTCACAGAGAAACTACCAGAGCTAAAGAAAACATGTGACCAAATCCTGCATGCCCAAAAAAGTACCAGCTAAAAAAGACCACAGGAGAAACACCCCAAGACACATCCTAGTCACCATGATGAAACCCACAGATAGAGATAGAATACTGCAAGCAGCAAGATCAAAAAGGGAAATTATATTCCAGGGAGCATCCTTGAAATTTACAGCAGACCTGTCACCAGAAACACTCAAGGCCAGAAGGCAGTGGTGGGATATAGTGGCAAAACTCAATGAAATAAATGCTTCGCCAAGAGTACTGCACCCAGCAAAACTCACTTTCAGGTTTGAAGGATGTATACATGGCTTCACAGATAAACAACAGCTCAAAAACTTTGCAGACACAAAACCAGCCTTAAAAGAAAAACTGAAAGATCTATTCTAAAGACAAGACAGAACAAAAAACACACCAAACTTCTACACAAAGATGGCAATAAATCTCATGAAAATTATTTCTCTCAATGTCAATGGACTAAATGCACCCGTTAAGAGGCACAGAGTGGCGAAATGGATAAAAAAACTGAAGCCAACCTTCTGCTGTCTACAAGAAATACACCTGAATAGTCAGAATAAACATAAACTCAAAATCAAAGGCTGGAGGAAAATCATTCAAGCAAACAACACCCTTAAAAAAGTGGGGGTGGCCATACTAATATCAGATGACACAAACTTTAAACTGAGAAAAGTTGTAAGGGACAAAGATGGATATTATGTACTAATCAAGGGATTTGTACAGCAAGAAGAAATCACTCTCCTAAACATATATGTAACCAATGAGGGACCAGCAGAGTATTTAATAAAATTGTTGACAAATCTGAAAAAGGATATCAATAATAACACAATAATTGTGGGAGACCTCAACACAGGCTTGTCAACACTTAATAGGTCAACCAAGTGGAACCCAACAAAAATATACTAGACCTGAAAAGAGAAATGAAAGAAAGAGGCCTACTATATTATATATATATATGGCACTCCATCCTCAGAAACCTGGATACACATTCTTTTCCAATGTACATGTGTCATTCTCCAGAATAGACTACGTGCTGGCACATAAAACATACCTCCATAAAATCAAAAAGATAGAAATTTTGCAGGCTACCTTTGCTGACCACAAGGCTCTGAAGTTAGATGTGAACTACAAAGGGACTCAGAAGAAAAATTTAACACCTGGAAGTTAAACAGCCTCATACTGAATAACCAGTGGGTCCGAGATAAAATCAAGGAGGAAAGCAAAAGGTTCCTGGAAACAAATGACAATAAAGACACAAACTATCAGAACTTATGGGACACAGCAAAAGCAGTACTGAGAGGAAAATTTATAGCTTTGCAAGCACACATAGGAAGGAAGAAGGAGCTTAACTGAGTAGCTTAATGACACAGCTAATAGAACTAGAAAGTGCTCAACAAAAGGACCGAAAAATAGGGAGACAGAAGAAAATAACAAAGCTGAGAGCAGAAAGCAACGAAGTGGAAACCCAAAAAACAATCCGAAAGATTAACGAAAGCAGAAGTTGATTCTTTGAAAAAATAAACAAGATTGATAGACCATTAGCAAAACTCACAAAGCAAAAGAGAGAGAGAAACTTGATAACACATATTCGAAATGAAAAGGAGGAGATCACTACAGATAATGCAGAGATTCAAAGGGTATTCAGAGAATACTTTGAGAAACTTTATGTCACTAAATATGAGAACCTGGACAAAATGGATAAATTTTTGAACTCATATAACCTTCCATGGTTGAAAAAAGAAGATGTAGCATATCTAAACACCCCCATCACTATTGAGGAAATTCAAAATGTAATTAAAAATTTGCACAAAAACAAAAGCCCAGGCCCTGATGGATTCACGAATGAATTTCTTCAGACCTTTCAAGAGGAACTAATGCCAATCCTGGCCAGGCTCTTTTATGAAATCGAAAAAACAGGAACACTTCCAAATAGCTTTTATTAAGCCAACATCACCTTAATCCCAAAACCTGATACAGATGCTGCCAAAAAAGAAAATTACAGACCAATATCCCTGATGAACACAGATGCAAAGATCCTCAACAAAATCCTGGTGTACAGGATCCAGTGCCTCATCAAGAAAATCATTCACTTTGATCAAGTAGTTTTCATTCCAGGAATGCAAGGCTGGTTTAACATCCATAAATCTATCAACATAATACAACATAATACAACATAAACAAAAAGAAAAATCACATGGTCATATCAATAGACGCAGAAAAGGTAGTTGATAAGGTTCAACACCCATTCTTGATGAAAACTCTCAACAAGATAGAAATAAAAGGAACCTTTCTCAATAAAGTTAAAGCCATCTGCCAGAAGCCAGTGGCAAATATTATCCTCAATGGAGATAAACTAAAATCCTTCCCTCTAAATTCTGGTACAAGACAAGGCTGTCCTCTCTCACCACTCCTATTCAACATAGTATTGGAAGTACTTGCTATAATGATTAGGCAAGAAAAAGATATCAAGGGAATCCAGATAGAAAAGGAAGAAGTCAAGCTCTCACTGTTTGCAGATGACATGATACTCTACTTAGAAAACCCTAAAGACTCTACCAAAAAGCTTCTAGAAATAATAGTTTCATATAGGAAAGTGGCAGGCTACAAAATTAACACACAAAAATCAATGGCCTTTTTATACACTAATAATGATAGGGAAGAAATGGACATGAAGAAAACAATCCCATTCACATTAGTGCCACACAAACTCAAATATCTTGGAGTCAACCTGACTAAAGATGTGAAGGATCTATACAAAGAAAACAACAAAACACTGCTCCAAGAAATAAGAGAGGACACATGGAAATGGAAACACATACCTTGCTCATGGATTGGCAGGATCAACATCATTAAAATGGCAATACTTCCAAAAGCATTCTACAGATTTAATGTGATTCCTCTGAAGATACCCATGACATTCTTCAAAGAAGTGGATCAAATACTTCTGAAATTTATCTGGAACAATAAACAACCTCGAATAGCTAAATCACTCCTTGGGAAAAGGAATATGGGAGGCATTACTTTCCCCAATTTTAAGCTGTATTACAAAGCAATAGTTATAAAAACAGCATGGTATTGGAATAAAGACAGACCCTCAGATCAGTGGAATAGGCTTGAGTACTCAGAGAAGGTTCCTCAGACATATAACCACCTAGTTTTTGATAAAGGAGCAAGAAATCCTAAATGGAGCAATGAAAGCCTATTCAACAAGTGGTGTTGGCACAACTGGTTAGCCACTTGCAAAAAAGCGAACTCAGACCCCCAGCTAACACCATGTACAAAGGTAAAATCCAAATGAATTAAGGACCTTGATATCAGATCTGAAACTATAAGGTATATAGAACAACATGTAGGTGAAACACTCCAGGACATTGAGACTAAAGGCTTCTTTAAGGAGGAGGCAGCACTTTCCAAACAAGTGGAAGCAGAGATAAACAGATGGGACTATATTAAGCTGAGAAGCTTCTGCATCTCAAAGGAAATAGTGCCCAGAATACAAAGGCCACCCACTGAGTGGGAGAAATTACTCACCCAATACTCATCAGATAAAGGGCTAATATCCAAAATTTACAAGGTACTGACAGAGCTATACAAAAAAAAAAAAAAAACAACTAACCCCATCAAAAAATGGGGAGAAGAAATGAACAAACACTTTGAAAAAGAAGAAAGGCAAATGGCCAAAAGGCACATGAAAAGATGCTCAACATCAGTAATCGTCAGGGAGATGCAAATCAAAACTACTATGAGGTACCACTTCACGCCACTGAGATTGGCACACATCACAGAAAAGGAAAACAAGCAGTGCTGGCAGGGATGTGGAGAGAAAGGAACTCTTTTTCACTGCTGGTGGGAATGCCGTCTAGTACAACCTTTATGGAAAGCGATATGGAGATTTCTTCACAAACTAGAAATTGAGCTTCCATACGATCCAGCTATACCACTTCAAGGAATATACCTGAGGAACACAAAAATACAATACAAAAATCCCTTTCTTACTCCTATATTTATTGCAGCGCGATTTACGATAGCCAGACTCTGGAAACAACCAAGATGCCCTTCAACAGATGAGTGGATAAAGAAACTGTGGTACATATACACAATGGAATACTATGCAGCCATCAGGAGAGATGAAGTCATGAAATTTTCCTATACATGGATATACATGGAATCTATTATGCTGAATGAAGTAAGTCAGAGGAAGAGAGAAAGATGCAGAATGGTTTCACTCATCTATGTGCTTTAAGAAAAATGAAAGACATTTTTAACAGTATCTCAGAGACAAGAGAGATGAGGGCTGGTAGGTGCAGCTCATGACATGAAGCTTATCACATAGAGTGATGAGTGCAGTTGGAGAGATGACTACACTGAAAACTATCATAACAATGTGAATGAATGAGGGAAGTAGAAAGCCTGTCTCGAGTACAGGTGTGGGGGAGTGGGGAGGAGGGAGATCTGGGAAATTGGTGGTGGGAATGTTGCACTGGTGAAGGGGGGTGTTCTTTACATGACTGTAATCATACAACTATAATCATGTTTGTAATCACAGTGTTTAAATAAAAATAATTATAAAAAACATTTAAATAAAAATATCTATTTCATAGCAAAAAAAAAAAAGATTTGGAACCAACCTTGATGTCCAACTACAGACTATAGGATCACGAAGACGTGGTATTTATACACAATGGAATACTACATGACAGTTAAAAATGATAAAATCTTAGACTTTGCAGCAACATGGATGGATCTACAAAATGTTATGGTAATTGAAGTAAGCCAGAAGATGAAAGATAAGCACAGAATGATAGCACTATACTGAAGTACCTAGAATATACACCAAATATACATGTAATAGTCCATAAACAAAAACAACGGTTTAAAATGGTAGAAACTCCAAACACTGTAATTGTCAATATTTACTAGGGAGAAGTGTCCAAAACAAGTAGAAGAGGAAAAACACAAATCCTCAACTATACATTTTGAAACTAGCAACAGCAGAAAGAACAGCGTATAGAGAACAGGTATGTAAGCAGCCTTTTACTACATAGGCCAATGATAATGTCTTAGGGTTAGGGTTAGGGTTAGGATTACAGGTAAAGAATATAATGGGAAGTCAGTGACTCCAGCGGAAGCATGTCACAACAATATGTTTTAATGCCTTAATCTTACTATATTTAAAATAACCTCAGCTTTTCTGTCCACAGGGGTTCTTGGATACAAAGGGCAGACAACCTAAGTTGACACCTCGGTGCTTAGTCACACTAGATAAATACTCAGTTTGCATTATGAAAATGTCTTGATAAAACACTCTAATATACCCTTTATCTCTGAGTTATCGCTTCTATTAGGACCTGAAGCATGTGACCAGCCAGAACAACGAAGAAGTCAACTGTAATCCACAGACTTATATTATAGAACCTACTCATCGAACATGTTTAGACAAATTAACATTTCCTTTCTCTTTTCTTATCTCTTCTCACTACTTCTTTCTTTCTCTCTTTTCTTCTATCTTTTCTTCCTCATTATTATCAATTCAATAAAGGTCAAATAAAAACCACACGGTTACTTTCTCTTTAGGTAAGAAAATTCAGTATATAAGATGCAGCAGGCAATACTACATAGGGTAACGAGCTACATAGATAGGCCTCACTAACATATTGATTAGTACTCAAGATGCAAACCTATGTGTATTTTAAATTGCTACAGTCATTACCTAACCCTAAATCCCTCATTCAGGAAGTCCCAACCCCATCACTAACAAAATCCCTAGAAATTGAGAAAACCTCCCAACTTTGACACACTGGCCCAATCTCTCTTAGTTGATTTATTAGTTTCTTTATCTTACTTTTACTATACTTAACTATTTTTCTGTTCTCCTCTTATTTTTCTTGCTCTCTCCTCTCTTTCTTAAGCTACTCCTAAGCTAACTATTGTATATTTCTATGGGGCATGAGCTTACAGTGAGAGGACTCCTCCATGAGCCAAACCTAAATTGTAAACAACCCATGCCTATAGTGTATATATATTATATATACATATATCTGTGTATATATATATGTATATATACTCCTGTATACTATTTCCTCCCCCTTCAGAAATCCTACTATCTTTTTACCCTCAACCCCAACCTGATATCCCACCTTATTAAAGCTCTTTACCCTTAGTTCTTAACCCATTAGGTATCAAGACCGACCTCCTACATCAATAAGCAATTACCCATCACCCAAGTGAAGGGACAGCCACTCAGACCCATACCTTGTCCCCGGCAAAAAAACTACAACCAACAGCCCTGCTGACTCATGCTGTGTGGCCCTCCTTTTCACCTCTACCAAACGTAGACTGTTCTTGGATATCAAACTCAACTCCGGAAGAATCCCCAGTGCAAGAACTCTACCCAAGACCTCTCTGCTGCAAATCTTTTCTCAATCTCAAGAAGACCAGTGTGTGCAATGAAAATGTGCCCTGGATCCCATACCCCACAAGAAAATCTCAAAAGACAATGGGGAAGCCTATATTTCCTTTATAAGTTGAAGACCTATATAATAACACCTCTTAACCGATTTATCCCCAAATGTAAGGTAGTCTCCTGAATCATTTTGTTCCCTTAATTTTTAACTCATTTAAATATTTTTTCCTCCCTCTATATATGTGAGTACACATAGATATTTATGTTTTTTGTCTTGATTCTGTTTTCTTCACTTCCTTAACGTCACCTCTTTTGGTTCTGCTTTGTACAAAAGCCTACAATATAAATTCTTGCCTGGGATAATAGATCAAAAATAATAGCTCAAAAACTATTTTGATAATAGCTCAAAAATCAGGGCACAGAGAAGATGGAGCCTGATATTCCCACCCCCAAATGCACCAGCAATATAACATAGCACCATTTCTTCCTGCAAAGACATCCTAAAAATATGGGAGAAAAAAAAAAGGGCCCGGAGAGATAGCACAGCGGTGTTTGCCTTGCAAGCAGCCAATCCAGGACCAAAGGAGGTTGGTTCGAATCCCGGTGTCCCATATGGTCCCCCGTGTCTTCCAGGAGCTATTTCTGAGCAGACAGCCAGGAGTAACCCCTGAGCACTGCCAGGTGTGGCCCAAAAACAAACAAACAAACAAATAAATAAATAAATAAATAAATAAATAAATAAAATATGGGAGAATTTTGCATATAGAAACAAGCTCTTATCTACTAGGGATAAGAACTCATACTTTTTTACAATACAAGTGAATGTGAACCTAACTTAGACTCCAGGTGATTAGACAGAGACCATCCAACCCTGAACCCTAGATCCCAGACATAGAACTAACACAGTTCTCCACAATAGCTCCAGAAACCAAACTCCCTCTGGAAAATAATAAAAAAAAAACTCCCTCTGGGACATTATTAATACTGCTTTGACACCAAACATGCACCAGGTTTGATATGATATCCTGACAATGAGAAAATGGCAACAACTTGATCTATGAGCACAGTTGTCTTACATCACCACCTAATGATAGGATAAAGTCAGACAACATGTCATCCTTTGATTTATGCAAAAGCCAAGATCGCTATCTACAGAAAACTGACTGTGACAACCATGACTGAGCAGAACTTATCCTGGGACCAATAAAAAAGCCCTAGCCTTGGCCTATGATCCATACAACAACCAAGATCTCTAATTCCAGAGGTCTGACTGAGACAATTGCAACTGAACAGGTCTCTGGAAACATAATGAAAGACTCTATCCTAGGCTTCATCCCAGGATCAGTGCAAAAACCAAGACCACTAACAACAGAAGACTGATTTAAACAACAGTAATGGAACAGAAATTCTAGAACTGTAAAGAAAGACTTCATCATAGGCTCCATTCTTTGACCTATGCAGATTCCAAAATTTCTAAATACAGAGGTCTGATTCTATCATTCATGATGGAACAGAAGTTTTCCATATACCACAAAAGAACCTAGGGGAAAGTAAATGAACATGCACTGAGTCTGTAGTTATTCCCATGACAGTATACTTCAAGGTCAGAGAAACCCTTTATCTATTAGGCCAAGGGATTTTCCCTTTCTAATTTCCCCAATATTTACTGTGCCTATACAGAAAAAAAGAGAGAAACAGCACAAAATAATTTGGGGGGGGGTTCTGTTATTGTTGTTGCTGTTGTTGTTTTTATTTTTGTGGTTTTTTTTTGTTTTTATCTCAGGACCATGCTTATTGTGTGGTAGTTGTCTTTATTGCTGTGGTGCGTTTTGGGTTTTTGTTTGATTTCTCTTTTTGTATTGTTGATGTGTTTTTCTTCATTTTTACATTTCTTTTCTCAAATTAATATTACTGCCTCTAGAAGGTCTCCACCCATTTTTGCTTGTTTTATTTTTACACGCATTTTATTTTTTTTCTTTTCCTCAAAAAGAACCACATAACTTGAACTATCTTTTCCACCTCTCAAATTGAGGGAGAAACAATGGAGGGCACCAAGACCAAATAGTTGTATGATCACTAAGTAGTAATAAAAATGACAAAACTTAAACAGCAAACCCAATCCAATGACAACAGATCGATACCCAAGTTACAACAAGCTAGACACAGTGTGGACCACTTATACTAGCAGCCCGGGGGGTGAGGGAGGGGAATATGTTATGCATACTGAGAACACGAGTGGAGAGAGGACAACTTTGGTGGTGGGAATTCCCTGATTCAATGTCAATATGTACCTAAAATATTACTCTGAAAGATATGTAATCCACTTCGGTCAAAATAAAAATTATTATAAAAATGCAAAAATATCCAGTGCCCATTGCAGCTTGCATCCTGGAAAATCCATTCTGTGACTGAAATACATTAGAATTTTCAGCTGAGGACTACTTTTCCTAACACTTGGTACATTCTAACAAGTCATGCTGTATCCCTTAAATTTCATTCTTCCATAAAAAAGCTAATATAGCTATAAGATATTGAAAAACAGAGATTTGTACAAAACTTTAAATTGAATTTCTTAGAAAATTTCTATTTGGTGAAGGTTGGAACAGCAGATCAAGTTGATGACAAGGAAAGGTACTAAAGCTCTAGCTTTAGTGATGATTACAATGTGGCATGAACATCTGCTTACGTGTACAACTACACTTCTAAAGGATGTGATACTATAAACTAATAGTAATCAATTAAAAATAATTAAAACCAAATCTCCATTATGTTAATTATGTCCATATACTTTCTGTAAATATTCTTAAAGATATAAACACAAAAATAACATTAGTTGTCAAAATGAAAAGAAAATTACCCCAACTTCAACAGCTTCTTTTATTGAACAGATGCCAACAAGGGTTTGGGTCATTCTCACAGTGTCTTCCTGCTCTGTACTAAAGTGCATGAGTCATGGTCAAGCAGAAGAAGCAGGTTAGGCAGCATGTGGCTGGCTTATACAGTCATTCTTGAAGTGCCACTGGACATGATGTACGGACCATTCCAGACTATCAATTGCCTTCACAACTTTTTGTAACAGGTGCAGTGAATGAACTTGTGCCCTGTCTTCCTTAAATGCACACAAATAAAGTGTTATCATGTCTTGGATATGAAGTCATGCGTACTACCATGAATCATATTTTATGTTCATACTTTACAGCTGGGAATTTGTCATTATGACCTAATTAGTTTCTTCAAAATAGGAAATACCTGTTTCAATGACTTAAAAATCCAAATATAATTTTAAAAGCCATAAAACATCTAGGATTTTTCCATTTACAATATTCAACTAACACTAAGTATGAGTATTTTTGCACTCTATCATCAAAATCTTAAATGAACTCAGAGATTCATGTGTTGAAAATCTATTATCCTGCTATAAGTCACAATTTAAGACAAAATTTGAAGATATTAAACACAATTACATACTTGGCAAGGCCCCATGAAAGGAAAATTAGAAAAAGTAGGTCATACTTATGTGCATTTTAAAAATTTCTACTTAAATGTAATTTTGTTATGTAACCAAATGACAGAATTATAAAGCATCCTCAATTTATTCAACTCAACTATTGAAGTAAAAGCACCCAACAAATATTTGTACACACATCTTAGAATCTAAAGTTTGCCTTTTACAGAGGCTCTCACATATATACAAGTATATTAATTTTTTTCATTTTCTGTAATAGTAATAAATAGAAAAATAGAAAATATGCAATGTATGCATTGCCACCTATTTTTTAGTATTTTGAAATACAAAGGATAAGAATCTATTTTGCCAAAGACAACATTTTAATTTCTAAGTGAAAAAACAGCACTCCTTAATTTATACTTTGGTTTTCTTATACATAAGTAATTTGATATATATGTATACGTATATATGTACATATATAAAATGTATAACAATTCCAAATTAACTAGATAATTTTTCATATGTAATCATCTGGTGCTAATTTTCCAAGCTGTTGTTTAGATCTCACCAATATAGATATAATAACATCCAGTTGAGCCTCATATGTATATATTTCATTGATAAATGTATGTTGCCATATACCTAAAAAAAAACATCTTTTTCTTTCATCTTTTCTGAGATAATTAGCACAAGAACCCTTAATTATGTCAACCCTGACCCTCAGATGATTTAATTAAAATCTTGCTTAAAAGGTGTCAGGGAAAGCAGCAGAGAGATGGAAGCTAGGCTGGATGGATAAGATTTAATAAGCTGCTCACACCCCCTTGCTAAAATCCATTTTCTCCTATGACTCAGTCTAGTTTCTTGTGCAAAACTTCAATATGAGACCCCACAAAATAGCTTACAAATAGAGACGTGAACCCTGAACACTTAATAATGGCACCTGAACAGGGACATGATAATAGAGACTTCAAAACAGTGAGTGGGGTTAAATGTTTTCCCAAATACTGGGTAAATACTGAAATCAATATTGCCATGACAATCCACTTTTACTACACTGAATGTGCTATACTCTCTACTAGAGTGTCATCATGTACTTCTGAGTTGCCTCAGGTGGTCTGGGGTATTTTTACAAAATTTTCTCAAGACATATGGCATATCAGATTAAATTTCTCTCATGCACCTGCCCCAAGAGGGGAAAGTTGTCTTACAGTAATATAGAGTTTTAGTCAAAAGACTGTCTTAAGGCCAGTAATGGACCCTGTGGAATAAGTAAAATTGCATTTGACAATTATGTCTAACAAGTGTGAGCATGACATAGTAGTGAAGAGTCCTTACTCATAAAACTATTGTTTTTTTTTTTTTTGCTTTTTGGGCCACACCTGGTGATGTTCAGGGGTTATTCCTGGCTATGTGCTCAGAAATCGCTCCTGCCTTGGGGAACCATATAGGAAACTGGGGGAATCAAACCATGGTCCATCCTAGATTAGCATGTGCAAGCAAACACCCTACCGCTTGTGCCACCACTCGGGCCCCAAACTTTCTTTTTTTAATTTTGGAAATGGTTGCCTTTTATTTCAATAAAATTGTTTATAGGCAAATTTTTAACAATAATATTAATACAGAGATTCAGGTAGAGAACATTACCTTTACCAAAGTGTCTGCTTCCCTCTGCCATTTTATTAGTGTCCCTGCTCTTCTCTACTCCCATATCTACCTGCTATAATAGCTCAGTTATGTAGATAAATTATCCCATTGTGTTGCCTTTGAAGGTTTATTATTGCTTTAAGCTTCAAAAGACTTTTTTTATTTTTATTGAGATCAATGTGAATTACAAGGCGTTCACAGTTATATTTAAGGTACATAGTGACAATGAAGTAAGGCAATTCCCACCACTAGTGATAACCTCCCTCAGTTATTGTTCCCAGCATGCATCCCATACCTCCACCCACAAGCCTCTGGACTGCTAATGTAACGGGTCCTTTAGTGTAAAACTTGTGTTTTGGGTCTCTTGGTTCTATTGTTATTGTTGGGTATTTAAGTCTGATCATTTTTTATTTCCACTCTATTTTCATGAAACTGCTTTGCCCCAGGTACCATCTACTTTTTTCTCAATTTATAGAAAGACATAGAAATATGAGCCCCATCAATATGATTTATGTTCTAAGGTTCTGTTTAAAAAAAGAAAAGAAAGAAAAGAAAAGAAAAGAGGGTAGGAGCTCACCTAGAAGCTATAAATATAAATTTATTTTTAAATAATTTTTGTAACCAAGAGAATAACAAATCTTTCACAGTAATATGTAAGGTACATAGGGACTATAAATATAAATATAAAAAAAGAAAAAAGGAAAGAGAAATTTAAAAAAGAAAAAGGAAAAAGGGGGCTGATGTGGCAAGTTTTGTTTTGTTTTGTTTGCATAGGTACAGTAAGTATTTGAGAGAAGTTGGTGTCGGAATGTTATTAGGACTCTGCAGGAAAGGAATTTGATTCCTGGTGCCGCTGCAGGAAATTGAGCCAGTCCTAAGGTTGGAATCTGGGGTTCAAGGGTTGGATGGTTGATGTCTGATCACATGAGGTCTAAGTCGAGTCTCCATGACAAATGTTCAGGCTCCCCATGTATTATAAAATGTATGAGCTCTTACCCCTATTAGATAAGAACTTCTATTTATACATCAGATTTCCCCCCCCCATTTTAGTGTGTCTATGCAAAAAGGGGCAATGGTCAGGCTCTTCCAAAACATTAAAAGCCTTTCTTACGGTTGGTACTGGCCACATCAGGATAAGCAAAATTGCTTTAAAAGATTTCAGACAAAAGTTTGCAGAATGCAAGAGTAAAGAGTTCTCACACACACACACACACACACACACACACACACACACACACACACACAAAGAACTCTCCCAGCATCTTTACAAGACCCAGAGGGAATGTGGAGACAGATAAGCCAATGCTGGCCATTTAAGTCTTAGGTAGTGTAAAATGGTTCAATGTTTGAAATGGCTATGGATTCAATAACAGAAATGACACTAAGCAGTATGTCTTTGTTCGCTTTTGACAGCTTTTAAAAGAAACAACCCCAAAAAGTCTTTGCTGAGCATTGGAGATGGGGGTTATTGTGAAAGAACAGAAAAGTACAGAAGCTATTTATGTAACCAGACCAGGGGGAATACCAGTGCAAGGCAACTGCTTTTCTCCCAATCAAAAAATGCTCTGTTGATTCAACCTAGGGTTTCACCAACTAAGGCTCCCTCGGGCAGTACAGACTCAGACAGTGAAGAAAAGAAGGCTGAAGATTAAGAAAAGTGTCCCAGATGGTACCAAGGCCAGACAGTCGAATGTTGATTTGGTGGAAATAAAAACTCATCAGGCACGAATACCAAATCAAAAGTCAACGACAACAGAATCAATACCCAATCTACAACAAGCTATACAAAGGGGGAACAGTTGCACTAGCATTACTGGGGTTAAAGGAGGAGATGTGGGATGCATGCTGGGAATAGGGGTGGAGGGAGGACAACACTGGTGGTGGGAATGCTCCTCACTCATTGTCACTATGTGCCTCAAATATTACTGTGAGAGAATTGTAATTCACTTTGTCCACAATAAAAATTTAGAAAAAAGAAAAGTGTCCCAGATGCCGGTGCTCACCATCTTTCTGCAGACGGCTCTTTGTGAGAGGCCTGAGGCCTTTCAACCAGCTGCAGCCAATCAAAGACACTGATCAACTGTAAGCGTGGATGTGTGTGTCTGTCCATATTTTTTTTATAATTTTTATTTTTACCATATTGGCTTACATACCTTTCACAGTGGTATTTTAGGTACATATTAACATTGCATCAGGGGAATTCCCATCACCAAATTTGCCCTCCCTCCACCTCCGTTCCCATCTTGCTTCCCATAAGCCTTTTCTCTATCTTTCTAACAACTTCCTTTTAGACCTGAAGTGTTTCCCTCCTGTATCTTTTCAGATTCGTGCTAAATAAAGATAGAGTCACCGCTTGCAACTGAGTTAACCACATGAAGTGGCTTCTTTGAGTGAATCTTTGATTGGTGAATTTAATCACAAGTCACAGGAGATCATCATCTTCCTGACAGCTCTTCACCAACAAGATTCTTTCATCAGCTGATCACTTTCCGATATTTTTCGTAGCCATGGGTCTTTTTAACAAATGGAGAAGGAGAATTATACGCAGGTAAAATCACTTTTTCCTTTTGCCTTTCACATTTTCTGAGATAATTAACACAAGTATTTTTAATCACATTAACCCTGACCCTCAGATGATTTATGTTAGAATCATCTAATAAAAATGACAGGGAAAGCAGCAGAGAGATGAAAACTTGGTTGGCTTGCAGTAAGATTTAAGAAGATGCTCAAAACCCCCTGGCTGAAATGCATTTTCTCCTGTGACTAGTTTCTTGTACAAAACTCAAGCTGAGACACCCCACACACACATACATATTTAGTTGATTCATTCTCTAATATAGCAGGTTTGAGCCACTTTTAAAACATGACATCATATATCAAAAAATATTTAAGTTGGTACCTACTAAAATGGACTAATAATGTACGCAATAACTTTACAGTAATAAATTAAGTTGGGCTCATCAGAGACACTCTTAATATAAATTGTAAATAGTAAATGTTAAAGTTTGATAGTAAAGCTATACTTGAGACGTGATGATGGAAATGGAAAAGTCACAATTAACCAAGTTTAGGGAATTGGAAGCAGAAAAACAAAGAATATTAAGAGGTAAAAACAACCTATTCTAAAAGCTATATTTTGATTCCTGGCTATTTTTAACTACTGACTTCATTGCATATTTATCCTTTAACTCGTTATTTTACACTGTTAGCTAGATGGTTTGAAGCTTTTCACCTTAAATCAAAAACGAAGAGACCAAATAATGCATCATTTATATCTGTTAAAACTAAAATAGTTATTTTTTTAATATTCTAATTTTAATTTTTAATAATTTGAATATTAATTTTATTGCTTTTTCATTCCTCCTAAATAGTTTATAGGAGAGCAAGTAATCCTCTCAGCAATATTGGCCAGTTGTGAAAACCTGCAGTTAGTTCTTTAAGTCTGTGCTGTGGTGCTGGCTGAGCCCAAAGCTACTGGAGGCCATCCAGCACAATAACTGTTAGGGACAAATGCTCTAAGAAGGAATAAGTCATGGGTATCCTTAGAGGGATTGCATTCAACCTGTACAATGCTTTGGGGAGTATTGCTATTTTAATAATGTTGATCCTCCCAATCCATCAGCAGGGTATTTGCCTCCATTTTACTTGTGTACTCTTTTATTTCTTGAAGCAATGTTTTGTAGTTTTCTTTGTATAGGTCCTTCACCTCTTTAGCTAAGTTAACATCAAGGTAATTGTATTTCTGTGGTAGTCAGTTGTCTGCAATTAGTGATCTTGGTTTTTGCATAGATCAATACTCTTTATTTTTCTAACTTGATTTATTAAATTTCTCTCTTGTCCTTTCTTTTGAGTTTGGCTAACAGTTTATTGATTTTATTTATTTTTTCAAAGAAGCAACTCTTGTTTTCATTTATCTTTTGTATTGCTTTTTTGTATTCTAGTTCATTAATTTCTGCTCTAAAGATTATTATTTTATTCCAGCCGCCTGTTTGTGGTTCATTTTGTTGTTCTTTTTCTAATATTTTAAGCTTTGCCATTAAATTGTATCTGTAAATCCCTTCTTCCTTCCTGATGAATGCTTGTAAAGCTACAAATTTTCCTCTTAATACCACTTTGTCTGTGTCCCACAAATTCTTATAATTTATGTCTTCATTCTGGTTTGTTTTAGGAATGTTTTGATTTTCTCTTTAATTTTATATCTGACCCTCTGGTTGTTCAGAGTGAGCTATTCGATTTCCAGTTGTTAAAGTTTTTTCTGTGTTTGTTTGTAATTCATCTCTAATTTCAGTGCATGATGATCTGAGATGGTATTTTTTAATTTTGGGCCACACCCAGCAGCTCTCTGGCTCTGTGCTCAGAAATTGCTACTGGCAGGCTTTAGGGACCATATAGAATTCTGGGAATTAAACCCAGGTCAATCTACATCAGCCACCTGCAAAGCAAATGCCCTACCATTATGCTGCTTCTCCATCCCCTGAGAAGGTAATTCTTATGATTTCTATCCTTTTCATTTTATGGAGGTATGTTTTATGGCCCAGCCTGTGGTCTATCTTGGACAATAACTCATGTGCATTGGAGAAGAATGTGTATCTAGTTTTCTGAAGATGGGGAGCAGTATATATCTACCAAGCCATTCTATTCTATTACTTCCTTCAGAGCTAATATATTATTCTCATTGAATTTTAGGTTGGTTGACCTATCAAGGCATGGCAGGGCAGTGTTGAAGTCTCCTATTATTATTTGTTACTATTGATATCTTTCTTCAGATCTGTCAGCAATTATTTTAATATTTTGATGGTCTCTCATTTATGTGTGTAATATATTCCTAGTGCACATATCCCTTGATTATCAAGAAGTATCTATCTCTGTCCCGTATTGCCTCTTCAAGTATAATGTCTTGCCATCTGATATAAATATGGCTATTACTGCCTTTTTAAGGGAGTTGTTTGCTTGAATGATTGTTCTCCAACCTTTCATTTTTAGTCTATGCTTGCTCTAACTATTCAAATGTGTTTCCTAGAGGCAGAAAAACATTGGGTTCAACATTTTGATTCATTTTTCCACTCTCTGTCTCTTGACTAGTGTATTTCATCTATTGACATTGAGAGAGATGATCCTCATGGGATTTAGTGTCATCTTTTGGTAAGAGTTTTATGTTTGTTGGGTCTGCCTTGCCTAAAATTAGACCTTTCAGCTCTTCTTTTAAGTTGATTTTGATACTGTAGTTTCTTAGTTGTTGTTTATCTGTGAAGCTGTGTATCATTCCTTCAAACCTGAATGCAATGCTTCTTTGTACATAATTCTTTTTATAAATTTGCTGCCTTCATATCCCATTCTTATCTGTGGGATTCATCACTGTGCCTAGGATTTACCTTGAGTGGTTTTCTTTGGATGTCTTTTCATCAGTACTCTTTGGCGTGTAGTATTTGGTTGTATGTACTCTTTAGCTTTGGAAATATTTCTGCAGTGGTATTTTTTACTGTTGATTTTTCAGGAGATTTTCTTGCTGGGACTCTGGAATCCAAAGACTCTTATGTTTGTCTATTCAGTTTATCACATACCTCTATTTTTATCTGTTCACATTCTTTGAGGATTTTGTTTTAATTTTTATTTTGACCATATTGGCTTACATATCTTTCACAGCAGCATTCTAGATACATATTATCATTAAATCAGGGGAATTCCTATCACCAAATTTGTCCTCACTCCACCCCCATTCCCTTTATGCAACCCATATCCCCCACCCTCACCCCCAGGCTGCTAGAGTAAGTGGTCCCCTCTGTGTCTAGCTTACTACTAGTGATCATTATGCATTAGGCCCTGGTACCCTCCCTTGTTTCCCCCTCTATTTGAGAGGCGGAGCTAGATAGTTTGAGTTGTGTTGTTTTGTTTGAAGGGAAAAAAGCAATAGAATGGGGTAAAAAATCAAATCAGATGAAAATGGGTGGAGTCCTTCTAGAGGCTTTCAACCTCAGTTTGAGAGAGGACAAGAAAACGGTAATTGAAACACTGCAACAATACAGAAAGAAATATCAAATAAAATATCCAGTGAGCACTACAGCAATAAAGACAAGCACCACACAATTGTCTCGGTTCTGAAATTAAACCATGCTAGAATGCAAAATGAGAAAGATAAAATAAAATAAAATTGGAGACATCAACTTCAATATCTACACCAAAATAAAGAAGTCAAAAAAATAAATCAATAAGTAAATATATAAGTGGATAAAAATTATTTTGTGCCTTTTTCCCCCTACATAGGCACAGTAACTATTGGAGACATTATAGAGGGAATTCCCTTGGCCTAGGAGTTACAGGGTTTCTCCACCCTTGAAGTATACTGTCATGGGATTAATTATAGACTTCTTGTATGATCATTTACTCTCCCCTTGGTGCTTTTGTGGTATATGGAAGAATTCTGCTTCGTCATAGATGGTAAATTCGGACCTCTGTATCTAGAGATCTTTGTGTCTGTACAGCTCAAGGAATGGAACTTATGATGGAGTCTTTCTTTGTGGTATATGCAGTTCTGATTCTTCAGTGTCAATTTTAATCCATCTTCTGTAGTTGGTGGTCCTTGTTCATTATGCTGCTCCTCGGATGAAGCCTGGGATAGTCTTCCGTTATGTTTTTGGTAGACCACCATTCAGTTGTGCTTGTCTCAGTCATACCTCTGGAATTGGAGATCTTGTTCTGTTGAACAGATTTATAGACAAAAACCTAGTCTAGACCATTTTTTTGGTTGAGTTGGTGGTGGTGGTAGTCCTGGGATGTGTACTGTCTATAACTGTAATAACCGGTCATCTGTAGATAGCGATCTTGGTTTTGACACAGATCAAAGGGTGACAATTCTGCTAACTTTTGTCATATAGTTGGTCTGGTGAGAAGGGACAACCTCTGCTCTTAGATCAAGTTGTTTCCCATTTCCTCATTGTCAGAATATCAGTTTAGATCTGGCGTATGTTGTCTGTTAGAGCAGCCATTATGGATGCCCTGGTGGGGATTTGATTCCTGGAGCTGTTGTGGAGAATATATCTTTCTCTTTTTTTGGGATCAGGAGTCAAGGCATGGATGGTCGGTGCCTTAATTTCCTAGGGTCTAAGTTTCCTAGGGTCTAAGTGGTTCCACATGACATATGTTCAAGGTGGCAGATGCCCCTGCTATTTGAAAAAAAAAAAGTATGAGTACTTATCTCCCTAGTATAAAAGAGCTTGTTTTTATACATATGATTTCCCCTTTTTTAAATATGCCTTTGGAGAAGAAGTGGTGCTACATTATATTGCTGATGATTTGGGGGTGGAGGAGAGAAGAAAACAGAAACACTGCCAAAAACTAAAATATATATGCTCACATATATCTAAAGAAAAATTTTTTTAAAGAATTAAATAAAAGAAGTAATTAAAGGAATAAAGTGGAGCCTGAGACATAGCATGGAGATAATGTGTCTGCCCTTCATGCAGAAGGACGGTGGACTCAAATCCAGAATGCCACACTGGTCCCATGTTGCTGCAGGGGCAACCTCCAAGCATAGAGATGGAGCAACCCCAAGCGACACCAGGCTGTGACCACAAAAAAAGGCAAAAAACAAAACAAATAACAAAAAGGAAAAAGTGATGCAGGAGATTACTTTACATTTGGGAGAAAAACAGGTTGTAAGAGGTAGTGTTATGTAGGTCTTATACTTATGATGAAAGTACAGGCTTCCCTGTTGTCTTTGAGATTTCCTTGTGAGATGTGGGCTCCAGGGTGCCCTTTTCATCACACACCCCTGGCCTTCTGAGATTGACAAAATATTTGTCACAGGGAGGTCTTGGGTAGAGTTCTTGCAGTAGGGATCCCTTTCGGAACTAGGTTCAGATATCAAGCCACAGCTCCACATTAGGGAGAGGTGGTTAGGAGGGCCACACTGCATGAGTCAGTCGGCGATAGTGGCTGGTTTTCTCTTGCCAGGAAACAAGGTGTGGGTTTGAGTGGGTGTCTCCTCTCACTTGAGTGCTGGGTACTGGTTTGTTGGGGTAGGTCGGTCTTGATGCCTAATGAATAATGATAAGAACTGAGGGTGATAGAGTTTTAATATGGTGGACTATTGGGGATGGGATTGAGGGGTGAAGGGTTAGTCGGATTTCTGAAGAAGGAGTGGGGATAGTACATGGGAGTGGGCTACTATAGGCTATAGGTATGGGTTGTTTATAATTTAGGTTTGTCTCTCAATGGAGGATTCCTACTATCTGCCCTATGTACTGCCCACATATAGACATACTCAAAGTTAGCTTAGGTACTATATTAATGAACAAGAAGGTGGCGGAGAGCAAGAGATATGCCTGAGATACAGAAAGTTAGGTAGTATAGTACATGAAAGGTAAGAAAACTTAATAGATCCACCTTTTGGCTACATATAGGTTTCATGTCCTTGTAGTACTAACTATTGTGTTAGTTTAGGTCTATCTATATAGGTGTTTTACCCTTTGCCAGCATTTGTCCTCACAGCACCCTATATATTAGCTCCTCTTTTCATATAGAGGAGGTAAAACCATGTGGTTTTATATCTTGACATAGATTTAATTGATGATATTGAGGAGGAGAAGGTAGAAAAGAGGGAGACAAGATGAGAGAAAAACAAATCAAACCAAAACAAACAAAACAACAAAAACAAAACAAAATAATGAGAAGAGAGAATAAAAGAGCAAGGCCATATTAATTTGCTTGAATGTGCTTGATGCATAGGCCTTGTAGTATAAATCTGTAGGTCAAGGTTGCTGCTTCAGTGGTCTGGCTGGTCACACAGGTCCTAAAAGAGGGCATAACCTAGAGATAAAGGGTATGTTAAAAAGTTTTATCCAGGCAATTTCATGATGCAAGCTGAGTATAGTGCCTCGTGTGACTGAGTACCGAAGTGCCACCATAGGATGTCCACCCTTTGTATTCAAGCACCCCTATAGACAGAAAAGCTGAGAGGTTATTTTAAATGTAGTAAGGTTAAGGCATTCAAACATATTGTTTTGAAATGTTTCTGTTGGAGTCAGTAATTTCCCATCATAATTTTTACCTGTAATCCTGCATAAGATCTCTAGGAAATTATTATGAGCCTTTGTAGTAAAAGGCTGATTGCGTACCTGTTCTCTCTATGCTACTGTTCCTGCTGTTGCTAGTTTCTTTATGATATAATGTGTAGTCAGGCTTTGTGTTCCTTTCTCTTCCATTTGTTTTGGGCAACTGCTCCCCAGTATAAGGTGATTATTACAGTGTTTGGGGTTTTTATACTGTCACACCATGTTATTTGATCGTGGGGTATTGGTTGTATATCTGGTGTCGTATATTCCAGGTACTTCAGAATAGTGCTATCATTCTGTGTTCATCTTTCATCTCCTGACTAACTTCATTTAGCATAATATTTTCTAGGTCATCCACTTTACTGCAAAGTCTCATGATTCTATCATTTCTAACCCACCCATGTGTATAGTTACCAAATCTTAATGATCCATTCATCTTTTGTTGGACATCATGGTTGGTCTAATAATAATAGGTTGGCTATCTATACTGAGTGCTGCAATAAATAGTGGGTGTGCAACATACTATGGGATGAATGTCCTATCCAACTTGGGGGTAGCATACCCTAGCAGAGCAATTGCTGGGTCCAACGGCAGCTCAATTCTGAGTTCCTTGAGCACTACTTCAGACCTGTTTTCTATAGGTATTAGACTTAGAGGGCATTTCCCATCAGCAGAGGATGAGAGTTCCCTTTTATATCGCATCCTCTTGCCAACAGAGATTGTTCCCTTTATTTTTGATATGAGCACCCTCATGGGTATAAGATGGTATTCTCATTGTTGTCTTGATTTGGATCTTTCCTAATGATGAGTGAAGGTGGGCATGTTTTCATGTGTTTGTGGCCATCCTTTTGGTCTTCCTGGAGAAGTGTCTATTCATTTCATCTCCCCCATTTTTCTATGGCTTTATTTGGTTTGGGGCGGGCTATAGCTCTTTCTGAGTGCTTTGTATATTCTGGTTATAGCCCTTTATCTGACTGTTGAGTGCAAATTTTTTTTTCTTGTTTTAAGTTGGGTTAAGTCTTTCTGTTTTAAATTGGGGCTTTCTTCACATGCAGAAGCTTTTTAGTTTGATGTAAGTCCCATTTGTTTATGTTCTGATGCTAAAGTCCTTGCCATGATGATCCACTCCTTGAAGACTTTTTTAATAATATAGGTCTTTGAGTGTTCTGCCTAATTTTTCCTCAATGAACCTTATAGATTATGGTCTAATTTCAAGGTCCTTTAATCTATTTCTAAGTGGTGACTTTAGTACTACAGAGTGAGGTATGGGTCAATTTTCAATTTCTTACAGGCAGGTTTTCTAGTTGTACCAACTCCTTTTGTTGAAAAGACTTTCTTTGTTTCGATTTCAAGCTCCTTGGCTTCTATTGTCAAATATTAGTTAACTGTATGTGTGGGGATTTATATCTGGAAATTCAGTTCTAACCCACTTATCTTAGGCACTGTTTTTGTTTCAGTACCATGCTGTTTTGATCACCTATGGTTTATAATATAGCTTCAGATTAGGTAAAGAGATGCCACCCAGTTTCTTGTTTTTCAGTATCTGTTTATCCTACCCTTTAAACTGATTCAGATAAATTTTATGATTTGATTGTTCTAAGTACTTAACAAGAATGATGCCTGGATTTGGATAGGGATTGCATTGAATCTATATAGGAGTTTTGGTAGATAGTCATTTTGATTATGTTGTTTCTACCTACCCACGAGCATAGGATGTTCTTCCATTCCCTTAGATCCTCTTCCACTTCTTTCAGAAGTGTTTTTGAAGTATCCCTAGTATAGGTCCTTCATTTCCCTTGTAAGGATGATTCCTATGTACTTAATCTGTTTTGATACTATTTTAAATTGAATTGTATTCTTACTCTCCCTCTCCTCTACCTCATTATTTGTATAAAAAAATGCTACTCTCTTTTGTGTATTGACTTTGTAGCCAGCCACTTTTCTGTATTGGTTAATTGTCTCTAGGAGTTTTACTGTGGACTCTTTAGGGTTTTCTATGTATATCATTATATCATCTGCAAAAAGAGTTTGAGTTCCTCTTTCCCAATTTGGATTTCTTTGATTCCCTTCTTTTGTCTGATTGCTCTTGCTAGGACTTCTAAGATTATATTGAATAAGAGTTTAGAGATTGGACAGCCTTGCCTAGTTCCTGACCTTAGTGGAAATGCTTTCAAATTTTGCCATTAAGGATAATGTTGGCTGTGGTAATTTCATAGATAGCTGTAACTATCTTGAGGAAGGTTCCTTCTAGCCCTATTTGCTGAGTGTTTTCAGCATGAATGGGTGTTGGATTTTGTCAATCGCCTCTCTGCATCGATTGATATGATCATGTGGTTTTTGTCTTTCTTGTGGTTGATGTGATGTATAAAGTTCATTGATTTGCATATGTTGAATCAACATTGCATCCCTGGGATGAAACCCACTTGGTCATGGTGTATAATTTTTATGTAGTGCTGAATTGAGTTTGCTAAGATTTTGTTGAGTATTGTTGCATCTATATTCATTAGTTAGATTGGTCTGTAGTTCTTTTTCTTGGTGGTGTCCTTGCCATTTTTGGGAATGAGTGTGATATTAGCCTCATAAAAGTAGTTGGGAGGATTCCTGTCTTCTCAATGGTTGTAAGAGCCTTGGATCAATGGTAGTAAGTCATCTGGGAATGTTTGCTAGAATTCACCTGTAAAGCCATCTGGACCTGGACTTTTGTTCTTAGGGAGTTTCTTAATTACAGTTTCAATTTCCTCTGAAGTGACTGACCTGTTTAGGCTTTCTAGATTTTCTTTTTCTGGTCTTGGAAGATGGTATTTTTCGAGGAATCTGTCTATTTCTACTGGTTTCTTTAGCCTGAGTATAGTTGTTCATAATATGATATTCTGTATCTCTCAGTGTTCTGTTGTTATCTCTCCCCTTTCATTTGTAATCCTACTAATTTGGATGTTTTCCCTCTTTTTTTTGGTGAGTCTTGCCATTGGTTTGTCTATCCTGTAGTGTTTTTGAAAAAACCAACTTCTGGTCTCATTGATTTTTTTGTATTGTTTTCTTAGTTTCTATGTTTACTTTCTGCTCTGGTTTTTATTATTTCTTGCCTTCTAGTTGTGGTTGGATTTCTCTGCTGCTGTTGTTCAGTTTCACTTAAGGTGTTCCTTTAAACTGTTGATTTTTGTCATTTTCATCTTTCCTGTCAATAGGCCTGTATTGCCATGAGTTTGCCCCTAATTACTGCTATTTTCTGTGTTTCACAAATTTTGGCAAGTAGTCTCTTCATTATCTTTTGTCTCAAAAAATATTTTTATTTTTTTCTTGAGTTCCTCCTTGTTGCGGCTTATTGTGGAGAAGCATGTTATTTAATCTCCAGGTTTTGGATTTTCTCCATTGCTTCTTCCCTTACAGTCAATTTTGAACTTGTTGAATAGTGATCTTGATAGGGAGCTTCTAATAATGCTTACATTTGTGGTTTTGTACAAGTTGGATTTATATCTCAGGACATGGTTATTCCTGGCAGAAGGTTTCATGAGGGCTTGAGAAGAATGTGTATTCTATTTTCTGGGGGTTGAGGGCCCTCATATAAGTCTATTATCCGTAGATCTTCTAATTTTTCATTTAGGGCTCTTATTTCTTTTCTATTTTTCTTGTCTGCCTGGATCTGTCCAGTGATGATAGTGGACTACTGAGATCTTCCCTATTATTATCACATTTCCCCTTCCATGTGTTTCTCAGGTTTGCGAGCAATTGCTTCACCATATTTTGCTGACTCTACACTTAGGTGACACAATATTGATTAGGGTTAGTACCTTTTGATCTAGTGTTCCCCTGATTAATAAGTAGTACCCTCTTTGTGTATGATCACTTTCTTGAGGTTGAATGGAATTTGGTCTGAAATAAGAATGGCTTGTCCCTGCCTCTTTTTGTTTTCCATTGGGCCCTGAAATTTGATTTCCATCCTTTTATTCTAAGCCTGTACCTGTCCTGTACTTGTAAGTGTGTTTCTTGCGGGCAGAAGAAGTCAGTTTATGTTTTCTAATTCCAGTTATCTACTATGTGTCTTATTAATGGGAGAGTTTAGTCCATTAACATTTAGGGAGATTATTGACAGGAGAGGGCTGTTGTGCAGTTGTGTTGTGTAGGGTGGTTGTTGTTAAAAATTGGGGGGTTTGGATTATGTAATTCGTCTCTGAGTAGGTCGTTTAGTTTGCACAAATAGTTCAAGTTCGTTCATGTTTGAGAACGTTTTTAGTCTGTCCTCCCATTATGAATGATAGTTTTGCTGGATATTGGACTCTAGATTGGAAATATCTTTCATTCAGTCATTTAAATATGTCATTCCACTGTCTTCTTGCTTGAATTGTTTCAAATGGGAGATCTGATTTCATCCTTATGTTTCTTCCTTTGTACTTGAGGTTTTATTTTCCCTTATTGCTTCAAGGATTTCATCTTTCTCTTTTGGAATACTATATGTCTTATTGTTGGTTTATTAGGGTCTATTTTATTAGGGACTCTTTTCATTTCTGGATTTGCACCTAGGCCTCTTTCCAAAGGGTGGGGAAGTTTTCTGCTATTATTTCTCTAACTATTTGTTCTTCCCCTTTCCGTTTCTTTCCCCCTTCTAGTATACCTACAATTCTTAGATTATTTCTTTTGTCTTTGTTCATTAAATCCTGGACTTTATCTTCCAGAGCTTTGCCTCTTATTTCCTTGTTGGTTTCTTGGTTTGCTTTTAGTTTGCAGTTTTTCTTTGAGTTCTTCTATGTGCTTCTCAACTGTGTGATTCTGCTCAGATGGCCTTTTATGGTCTCTTCTATTACCTTTAATCCCCTTTGTATAGAATCTCTTATGTTCTGTAACAGATTTCTTTAATTTGCCTAATTTGTTCATTCACTGTATTCTTGTACTTGTGGCTAGCGCTTCTTTCACTTTCCCTTTACCACTGACTTTCTCATTTTCTTTACCATGACTTCCTTTCTCATGATTGCTTTTAAAAATCTTCTATTTGATCTGTACATTTTGGTGGAATTAGGAACTTACTAGGGTTTCTCCTCCGTATCTCCAGCTGTTAGGGTCCTCCTTAGTTCACCTATATTTTTTTGCATTTATTGGTGTGGCTTGGAGTGGAGTGGATGTGCCTTCCGATTTCTGCCCGCTTTTGGTCCCTGTAGTGTGGGGCTGGGAGCTCTTTCTCTGGATTGCAGCTCTGGGTGGGTTTGCTGGGTGAGTCTGACTGAGGTTTGACCCACTCCTGTATTCTCTAGTGGAGCCTGACTTCGTTTGCTTCCCCCCTCTTACTACCACCAGTGCAGTACCGCTCCTGGCCACATGGTGGAGGGCACTGTTCAGCCTGGCTCCAAAGCCCTCATACCCTATATGGAAGTCTGCGGAGATCCTCCCCCTCCAGGCCATTTGCTGGAAACCCTCCCATCGGTAGTTCCTAGTCAGTCCCACTGCACCAGAGACCTCGTGGACACGTGTGGGGAGAGGAAGGGCAGCAGACTTTATCCTCAACACTTCTGTGACATGGGATGTCTCAGAGATGCCTCTTTGAGGATTTTTTGTTTGTTTGTTTTAAGGCTCTTTTTCAGTCTTCTTCTGTTGTAGGAGTTGTTATGCTTTTATCTTCCAGCCTCACTGATTCTGTCTTCAGCAGCTGTTACTTTATTTGTGAGGCCTTTCCAGTGTGTTTTTATTTCAAGTAGAACCAAGTATTTTAGCCTAGATATTTTCAGTTTGGAGTTTTCTGATTTCTAATTTTCATGTCCTCTTTGTTCACTTATTTATTGATTTTTTTTCAGTTCACTTCATGGACTTCTTTGAGTTCTTGAACACCTTCCAAACTTTCCTCTCTAAAGTCTTTCTTATAGAGTCTAGTAGATGACTTGGTACTTGTTAGGTCTTCAGATACATCATCTTCATTCTCTAAGCATGATTATGTCTTGCAATGCTTTTCCCATGGTGTCCTTTGTAGTGTGTTTTTTCCCTATGTGCTGTGCTGATTAACCCTGGATTAGGAGATAAGTACAGTGTGGTAACAAATCAAAGTTGTTGTTTTTGTATAAAATATAAAAGTATAAATCCATGTCTGGGTGAGGCCTTTCTTGGCAACAGCCCCTTTAGCCACCTTCTGCCAGTGGATTTGGAGAAGGGTAGTAAGTGGCGAGATAATTACACAGGCAATAAGTTTTATATGAGACAGCTCAGTTTATTCTATGATCTATACCCATCATATACAGTTCCTTACATGGCTTCTATACTCACTTTATTCCATGCAGCTTCTCCCTAAACCTGCTTCTCCTGTGGCTCTCCGCCTCTTTCTTCAGGAACTCTCTGTCTCCCCTTTCAGCTGCTCTCACTGGTTCCTTGCTTCTTCTTTCCTCCTTCCCCACAGCTGGCCACCTTTTATTCTTTATTCAAAACTGCAGACCCCTCCCAGGTATGGGTGGGTCTGACCATCCAGGTGAAATAAACATAGGGAACTGGGAAAAGGGACCTCACACAGAGCAGCATTCCTGCCGTGATTTTGTGCAAGAAAACGCTTGTGTTCTATCAGCAGAGTAGGGGTCTCCTTCACAGGTTAAGTAAATATGTCCCTTTCTGGTGAGGAGGCACTCATCCATCTTTTTCATAGGACTTTAGATAGTCTCGATCTTAGCTGAGTTTCCTGCATGCTTTTGTGTCTCCAGGCAGGAGAAACCTGCGTTCCCTCAGTTAGTAAAATTATTTTTATTTTCTTATTTTTGTGAGAAGATTAAAATAAATTGATGCTTTATGTTGTTTTTTTAAAAAAAACTATAACTCTAGCTATTTGTAAATATAGCTATATGTAGCTATATTTTCTTATTTCCTTTGTTTATATTATTTGGAAAATATATTTTATTTTAGCACAATTAATCTATTCTATTTTATTTATCAACTATAGGCTACTTCTAGATTTATCTTAAATATATCCTTTAAAATATTTCAAATGTTTATTTTTATTATGTTATTTATTATGATTACATACATGATTGTGTTTGGGTTTCAGTCATGTAAAGAATACCACTCATCACCAATGCAACGTCTCCCCAGTACCAATGTCCCAAATCTACCTCCTACCCTACCCGATCCCCTTACCTGTACTCTAGACAGGCTTTCCATTTCCCTCATATATTCTCATTATTAGGACAGTTCAAAATGTAGTTATTTCTCTAAACTCATCACTCTTTGTGGTGAGCTTCATGAGGTGAGCTGGAACTTCAGCTTTTTTCTCTTTTGTGTCCTGAAAATTATTGCAAGAATGTCTTTCATTTTTCTTTAAAACCCACAGACTGAGTGAGACTATTCTGTGTTTCTCTCTCTCTCTCTGTCTCCTCTCTCTGTCTGACTTATTTCATTCAGCATAATAGATTCCATGTACAATCATGTATAGGAAAATTTCATGACTTCATCTCTCCTGACAGCTGCATAATATTCCATTGTGTATATGTACCACACTTTCTTTTACCTCATTCCTCTGATGAAGGGCATCTTGGATGTTTCAGAGTCTTGTCTATGGTAAATAGTGCAGCAATTTAATATAGGTGTAAGGAAGGGTTGTTGTATTGTATTTTTGTGTTCCAAGGGTATTACTCCCTAGGAAGTAGTAGAGTGGTTCATATGGAAGCTTGATTTCCAGTTTTTGGAGGGAATCTCCATATCACTTTCCATAAAGGTTTAAACTAGACGGCATTCCCACCAGCAGTGGATAAGAGTTCCTTTCTCTCCACATCCCCGCCAACACTGTTTATTCTCATTCTTTGTGATGTGTGCCAATCTCTGTGGTGTGAGGTGGCACCTCATAGTTGTTTTGATTTACATCTCCCTGATGATTAATGATGTGGAGCATTTTTTCATGTGTCTTTTGGCCATATGTATTTCTTCTTTGTCAAAGTGTATGTCGGCCATTTTTCTCCCCATTTTTTTATGGGATTAGATTGTTTTTCTTGTAAATTTCTGGTCAGTGTCTTGTGTATTTTTGGAGATTAGCCCCTTGTCTGATGGGTATTGGAGTGAATAGTTTTCTCCACTCAGTGGGTGGCTCTCTTATCCTGGGCGCTATTTCCTTTGAGTTGCAGAAACTTTCAGCTTAATATATTCTCCATCCGGTTGATCTTTGCATTTCACTTGCTTGGAGAGTGCAGTTTCCTCCTTGAATATGCCTGTAGTCTCAATGTTCTGGGGTGTTTTTCCTATGTGTTGTTCTATATATCTTATGGTTTTGGGTCTGCTGTCGAGGTCTTTAATCCATTTCGATTTTGCCTTCTATACATGATGTTAGCTGGAGGTCTAAGTTCAATTTTTTGCAAGTGACTAGCCAGTTGTGCCAAGGACCACTTGTTGAAGAGTCTTTCTTTGGGTCCATTTAGGATTTCTTGCTCCTTTATCAAAAATTAGGTGATTGTATGTCTGGGGAAAATTCTCTGAGTATTCAAGCCTATTCCACTAATCATGAGGGGCCTGTTCTTATTCCAATACATGCTGTTTTGATAACTATTGCTTTGTAGTACAGTTTAAAGTTGGGGAAAGTAATTCCTCCATATTCTTTTTCCAATGATTGCTTTAGCTATTCTAGGGTGTTTATTGTTCCAAACAAATTTCAAAAGTGCCTGATCCTCTTCTTTTGAAGAATGTCATGGGTTATCTTTAGAGGGATTGCTTTAAATCTATATAATGCCTTGGGGAGTATTGCCATTTTGATGATGTTAATCCTGCCAATCCATGAGCAGGGTATATGTTTCCATTTCCACATGTCCTCTCTTATTTCTTGGAGCAGAGTTTTATAGTTTTCTTTGTATAGGTCCTTCACATTTTTAGTCAAGTTGATTCCAAGATATTTGAGTTTGTGTGGGACTATTGTGAATGGGGTTCTTTTCTTAATGTCCATTTATTCCTTATTACTAATTGTGTATAGAAAGGCCATTGATTTTTGTGTGTTAATTTTGTAGCCTGCCACCTTGCTATATGAGTCTATTGCTTCTAGAGCTTTTTGGTAGAGTCTTTAGGGTTTTCTGGAGTATCATGTCATCTGCAAAACAGTGAGGAGTTTGACTTCTTCCTTTCCTATCTGGATTCTTTTGATATCTTTTTCTTGTCTAATCCCTATTAGCAAGTACTTCCAAGTGCTATGTTGAATAAGAGTGGTGAGAGAGGACAGCTTGTCTTGTGCCAGAATTTAGAGGGAAGGCTTTTAGTTTTTCTACATTGAGGATAATGTTTGCCACCTGGCTTATGGTAGATGGCCTTAACTATATTGAGAAAGGTTCCTTCCATTCCATCTTGCTGAGAGTTTTGATCAAGAATGGGTGTTGGACCTTATCAAATGCCTTTTCTCTGCATCTATTGATTATGATCATGTGGTTTTTATTTTTCTTGTTGTTGATGTTGTGTATTATGTTGATAGATTTATGGATGTTAAACCAGCCTTGCATTCCTGGGATGAAACCTACTTGATCGTAGTGGATGATCTTCTTAATAAGGCCATCAAATGTTTATTTTTACCTTACTAAAATAATTATGCCTATGGAAGGATATAAAAGAAAAAATGAGATGCCTGCTTTAGTATTTTAAATATATATTTTGATAAAGATGGTAAATATTTTGTTGAAAGAATTTGGTCTAGAGAAATTTAACTAATAAAACAAATGTGTAATTTAGCATTATAATCTATATTATATGCTATAAAATTAGCATTATAAATAAGTCAAAAATAGGACTAAACTGAAATAATAAATAAAGTGTTTCAGCTCCCCTACCAGGGTGTCAGACACATTATATAAAATATAGGACATTTTTTGTTTAAAACCATTTTTAGTTAAACCATTTAATAAAAATTATTCATAGCTGTGTTTTGGACACTCAATGTTTCAGAATCAATCAAATCACCAGTGTCAAAGTCCTTCCACCAATATTCCCATGTTCCAATATTCCCAGTTTCCCTTTAATATTTCCAGCCTTCATCCAATGCCACCATGCTTTGCCCCAGCCTGACATCATAGGAAGCACTTTTTAAAGGTTGATTGATAAAGTTTGGGTCTTGTGTCTTCCTGTTGTTGACTCTGCCTTGGATTTTTAGTTCTGTCCTTTTTTAACACTACCAATGTACCTGAGAAATCTGTGCCCTTGTATCAGTCATTTTATATGTGTTTTCTCCTCCCCTCTCTAATTCTTTCTTTCTCACTATAATTCTAGGGCTTAGAGTGTTCTTGGACAGCCCCATTTAAGCCATTGCATGTCTTTATGCAGTTATTTTAAATGCCACATATAAGTGATATTATCTTAGAAATACAAGCACATTTAAATGAAAGAAAATTAATTAGAAGTAGATTGAAAAAAAGTTGAACAAATTAATCATTATTAAAAACCTACAATATCCAGGGGCCAGAGCAGTGGCACAAGCAGTAAGACGTCTTCCTTGCCAGCACTAGCCTAGGATGAACAGCGGTTCGATCCCTCGGTGTCACAAAAACCAAAAATAAATAACCTCTGATATCCAACATGAACTGCATTTTTAGATCTTACAAAATGAAACCTATAATCCCTACATAGTGTACCTATTCAATACAAAAGAGTGGGTAAAATGTTCTGGAGAGCCATCATTTAGATCCTGAGTTATCTCTAAGGGGTCTGAGTATAGGATCCATAGAAAGCAGATTTACAAAGAGAAAAAGTAAAAGTAAAGTAAAAGGAAAGAAAGAAAGTAAGAAGAAAGAAAGAAGAAAGAAAGAAAGAAAGAGAAAAGAAAGAAGGAAAGAAAAGAAAGAAAGAAAAAAGAAAGAAAGAAAGAAAAAGAAAGAAAGAAACGAAAGAAGGAAGAAGAAGGAAGGAAGGGAAGGAAGGAAGGAAGGAAGGAAGGAAGGAAGGAAGGAAGGAAGGTAAGGAAGGAAGGAAGAAAGAAAGAAAGAAGAAAGAAAAGAATACATAAGAAAGAAAGAAAGAAAGAAAAGAAAGAAAGAAAGAAAGATTAAGAAAGAAAGAAAGAAAGGGGAAGAGGGAAGGGAAAGGGAAGAGGCAAGGGAAAGGGGAGGAAGGAAGAAAGGGAATAAATGGAGGAGGAAGTAAAAGGAGGGTAGGGAGGGAGAGAGGAGGGAAGAGAAGGAAGGAGGAAGAGAGGAAGGGAAGCGAAGGGAGGGAGAGGAAAAAAGGAAGAAGGTAAGGAAGGAAGGGAAGGAGGGAGGAAGAAAAGGCAGGAGAAAGGATAGGAAGAAAGGAAAGAAAAGAGGGAAGGAAGAAAGAAAGGGAGGGAAGAAGGAAGGAGTAAAAGAAGGGAAGGAAGATGGGAGGGAGGGAGAATGGAAGAAGGGAAGGAAGAAGGGAACGAAGGAGGGAGGGAGGAAGGAAGGAGAGAGAAAGGAGGGAAGGAAGGAAGGAAGGAAGAAGGGAATGAAAGAAGAGAAGGAAAAAGGAGGAAGAAAGGAGAGAGAAAGGAGGGAAGGAAGGAAGGAAGAAGGGAAGGAAGGAGGGAAGGAAGGAAGGAAGGAAGGAAGGAAGGAAGGAAGGAAGGAAGGATGGAAAGAAGGAAGAATGGAAGGAAGGAAGGGAGGAAGGGAGGAAGGAAGGAAGGAAGGAAGGATGGAAAGAAGGAAGAATGGAAGGAAGGAGGAAGGAAGGAAGGGAGGGAGGGAGGAAGGAACGAAGGAAGGAAGGAAGGAAGGAAGGAAGGAAGGAAGGAAGGAAGGAAGGAAGGAAGGAAGGAAGGAAGGAAGGAAGACTTGTGATGGATCAGCAGGTGTGGCTTTAACAGAGCCAAAGCTTTTGCCTTCTCCTAAATTTGCCAAGATTTTTTCTGTGTGGCCTGTGTACCCATGGTTTTTCACATCTTGGTTTACATCTCTTTCCAGAAAAGGACTAAGTATATGGATATGGCCAGGTGTGAATATAGTTACTTCTCATTTTTAGCATGTTACAGCTGCCAAGCTTCCCAGAAGAAGGAAGATACAGAGGGAGGGTGCCTGCACTAGCTCTGAAGAACCCTGGAATATCTTAAGTTTGGTTATATTTGTGTTCCTAAAGGAAATTATATAAGAGTGGTTGAAGAAAAACCATCAGGAAAAATGATGATTTTGGGTGATGGAGGCAACACATATGGCTTCAGCAGGGTGTAGGCTTTGCCTGTTGTCTTCTCCCAAGATGGCCCACTTCTGCTACATGGCCAGTATGCCATGATTTTTATGGCTTGGTGTATATCTCTTTGAGAGAAGGGTCAGTTTTTAGAGCTGCCCGGTGTGAACATGGCAAATTAAGAAATGGTTATTTCTAGGGTGAAAAGAACTGTATAATAAATAAATAATTATACATATTTTACCTGAAAGTTATAAGTACCCGGGTACAAAAATTATAAATAAAGGAAGAGAATAGTGCATTTTAAAAAGTTGAGTACATGTTTAAAACTGAGTAGTCAGAGAAAGCATCACTAAAAATGGCAATATGTGCAAAAATCTGAAGAAGGTGACAGACCCTATACTGAGTAGGTCTGAGTTAAGAGAGTACTAGCAAAGGAAAGCCAGGTAATGTGTGCTGCCTTAAGGACTTATACATCTTACCAATACAGGGTCACCTCCCAACTTGAACATATGTCATGAGGTCCTGACTTAGACTCCATGTGATTAGAGAGCGACCATTCAACTTCAAACCCTAGATCTTAGACATAGCTCTGACACAGTTCTCTGTAACAGCTCCAGGAACCAAACTCACTCTGGGACATCATTAATACTTCTCAGACACCAATATGTGCCAGTTTCGATATAATTTCCTGACAATGAGAAAATGTCAACAACTAGGTCTAAGAGCAGGTTGTCTTAACTCACTACCTAACAATAAGATGAAATCAGAAAATACGTCATCCTCTGATCTGTGCAAAAGCTAAGATCGTTAACTACAGAAAACTGACTGTGACAACCATGACTGATCAGAACTTCTCCTGGGACTTTAGAAAAGATCCTAGTCTAGGCTTTAGCCTATGACCTATACAACAGCCAAGATCTCTAATCCCAGAGGTCTGGCTGAGACAATTACAACCGAGCAGAACTTCTGGAAACATAATGAAAGACTCTATTTTAGGCTTCATACCAGGAACGGTGCAAAAACCAAGACTGATTAAAATTACAGTGTTGGAACAGAACTTCTAGAAACGTAAAGAAAGACTTCACTCTAGTCACCATCCTATGACTTGTGCAAATACCGAGAACTCTAGTTACTGAGGCCTAACTTTATAACTGAGCGGAAAGTTTCCAGACAGCACAAAAAGACCTAGAGAAGATAAAAAGAGAGTGTAAGGAGCCTATAGTTATTCCCATAACAGTATGCTTCAAGGGTGGAGAAACCTTTTATCTCGTAGGCCAAGGGAATTCCCTTTCTAATCTTTCTATATTTACTGTGCCTATGAAAAAAAAAAGAAAAAGAACACAAATTAATTTTTGTTATTGTTTTTGTGTGTGTGTGTGTGGGCTTTGGTTTGTTTTTATTTCAAGAGCGAGGTTTTTTGTTTGATTGTTGTCTTTATTGCTGTGGTGCTTTTAGGGTTCTTTTGTTTGATTTTTTTGTAAGTTTTTATGTTTTTCTTCCTTTTTCCCTTTTTTCTTAAATTGATATTTGTAGCCTTTATAAGGACTCCTCCCATTTCTTTCTTGTTTGATTTTTATCCACCTCTTTTTTTCATTTTCTTTTTTCTTCTCCTCCAAACAGAACCACATAACTGAACCATCTTGTTCTGCCTCACAAATTGATGGGGAAATAACGGAGGGTACCAAAACCAAACAGGTGTACAAACACTGAGCAGAAATAAAAAATGATCATACTTAAACACCAAATTCAAAGCCAATGACAACAAAATCGAAACCCAATCTGCAACAAGCTAGACACAGAGGGAATACATGCTGGGAACAGGAGTGGAGGGAGGAGAACACTGGTGGTGGTAATGCCCCTGATTCAATCACTATGTATCTAAAACATTACTGTGAAAGATTTACTTTGGTCAAAATAAAAAATATTTAATTTAAAAAAAAGAGAAACATTTTTTAGTAATCTACACACAAAAATCCTATAGACAGATAGATGGTGATCTAGGGAACAGGCAATACAAAAATTCTTGAAGCTAGGATACAGGGTTCTGGGTTCTAGGATACAGGATGCTGGGTTCCAGGAACATCAAAGGAAACAGTGAGTCTGGAATGAATTAAACCAGAGAAGTTTAAGAGAAAAAGAAGTCAAATGTAAAGGAGGTTATGAAAATGAACCCATAGAGGTCCTTGTTAAGATTTGCTACAAATGTAATGATCACTCCCAGATTTTTGATTCCATCATCAAATTGACTTTAAAATGTTTGACCTTTAGCCCACGTGGGCGCCCAGAGACCTCCGAGCCAGCTACCTTGCGCGCCCCTCCCCAGAGCGACTGCAGGGGCCCGGAGCTGCTCCAACTGTGGCACAGGGACCCCCGCGCCCGTGACCCCACCGGTGCCCAGGGTGAGTGCGATCCCCTAAGGCCCTCCCACGTGGGCGCCCAGAGACCTCCACACCCGCCACCTTGCAAGCCCCTCCCCAGAGCGACTGCAGGGGCCCAGAGCTGCTCCAACTGGGGTGCAGGGACCCCCCCGCCCGTGACCCCAACAGTGCCCAGGGTGAGTGCGCTCCCCTAAGGCCCTCCCACGTGGGCGCCCAGAGACCTCTGCACCCACCACCTTGCACGCCCCTCCCCAGAGTAATAGCAGGGGCCTGGAGCCGCTCCAACTGGGGCGCAGGGAATCCCGCGCCCATGACCCCGCCAGTGCCCAGGGTGAGTGCATTCCACTGGAGACCTTCCACGTGGGCACTCGGAGAACTCCGCATATGCCAGCTAGTTGGCACAGAGACCACACCACCCGCCGCCTCACTTTCCGGACCCCAGAGTTCACCCCACCCGACCCAAGTTTAGACAGAGGAGGGCATTCCCTAGTACTTAGTGGGCCAGAGTCACCTGCCCCACTGGACAGGCAGGGACGAATAGACTGTGTGAGCTTGGGCCTGCCCCCTGGACCTTTAGGTAACCTAGAGCAACCTAGCCCCGAGCCTCAGAGTGGACCTGAGACCCCCCCAAGGGCTGAGAGCAGCTACCGGGTGGGCTTGACTGGGGGAATTTCTTCCGTGGAAACTCGGAGTGAGCGGAGCTTCATTGACTCTCAGATAAGGGAAGGAACAGAGTTAGGCTCAACAGCACCCACAACAAGTGTGGCCAGGAGCAGAACTACACCGGCTGACAGGAATAAAGAAGAAGGCTGACTTCCAGGTAGTAGAGGAGGGGAGAAAGAGCTAGGCTCAACAGTGCCCTCCACCATTGTGGTCAGGAGAGGACCAGTACTAGCTGCCAACAAAAGGGCAAAACAACTAACCAGGCCACATAAAGAGCACAGGAGGAACCAAACCTCAGCGAGTTCACCCAAAAGTCCCTCTAGAAACACCCTCAGGGAAGGGACCCATTCCCACACCACAGGGGATCAAAACAGGCGGAATTTAGAAGACACAGCACTCTAAAGCACACCATTAAATACAAAGAAATATGCATAAATCAAGGAGAAACCTAATATCTGGAGATACCGTGACAAACTCTAGCAAGTTTCCAAGTCCACCAAAATGCACAGATCTATGCGAAGAAGACCTAAAAGCAGCAATGAGGAAGGAAATGCAAGAATTAATAAAAGAATTGAAAGAAACCCTAGCTACCGAGTATAAGAAATCTATGGATGAAAGAATCACCCAAATTAAAGAAGAAATGTTAAAGAACATGAGAGATTCCATACAAAAAGAATTGAAGGACTTAAAAGACAAAGTAACAAGACTTACAAGCAGAAACACAGAATTGGAGAAACACATTGAAGAACTCGAAGGAAAACTGCAAACAAAAAATGATCAAGAAACCAACAAAAAAATAAAAGGCAAAGCACTGGAAGGAAAAGTCCAGTATCTAATGAACAAGGACAAAATAAACAATCCAAGAATTGTGGGTATACCAGAAGGAGAGGAAATAGGGAAAGGGGAAGAACAAGTAGTCAGAGAGATAATAGCAGAGAACTTCCCCACCCTCTGGAAAGAAACTTCAATGCCAATATAGGAAGTAAAAAGAGTCCCCAATAAGATAGACCCTAATAAACCAACACCAAGACATATAGTAATCCAATTGGCAAAAAAAAAAAAAAAAAAGAGAGAGAAAGAGGAACTCCTTAAAGCAATAAGGGAGAAAAGAAACCTCAAGTACAAAGGTAGGGACATAAGAATCAAACCAGATCTCCCATTCGAAATAATTCAAGCAAGACGACAGTGGAATGACATATTTAAATGACTGAATGAAAGAAATTTCCAACCTAGGGTCCAATACCCAGCAAAACTTTCATTCATATGGGAGGATAGACTAAAAACATTCTCAAACAAGAAAAAACTTGAACTATTTGTGCAAACAAAACCGATCCTAAACGACTTACTCAGAGACAAATTACACAATCCAAACCCCGGATTGTAACAAAAACCACCCTACACAACACAACTGCACAAAAATCCTCTCTCTCAATAATCTCCCTAAATGTTAACAGACTAAACTCTCCAATTAAAAGACACATAGTAGAGAACTGGATTAGGAAAAATAAACCGGACTTCTGCTGTCTGCAAGAAACACACCTACAGATACAGGATAAGCACAGGCTTAGAATAAAAGGATGGAAAGTAATTATTCAGGCCAATGGAAAACAAAAAAGAGCAGGGACAGCCATTTTTATATCAGACCAAATTGCATTCAACCTCAAGAAAGTGATCAGAGACAAAGAGGGTCACTACTTACTGATCAGGGGAACATTAGATCAAGAAACACTAACCCTGGTCAATATCTATGCACCTAATGTAGAGTCAGCAAAATATGTGAGGCAACTACTGGCAAACCTGGAGAAACACATGAAGGGAAATGTGATAATAGTAGGGGACCTCAATACTCCACTATCACCACTGGACAGATCCACCAAACAGAAAAATAGCAAAGAAATAAGATCTCAAAATAAAAAATTAGAAGATTTAGGGCTAATAGACTTATATAGAGCCCTCCATCCCCAGAAAGCAGAATACACATTCTTCTCAAAACCACATGGAACCTTCTCCAGAATAGACCATGTCTTAGGATACAAAGCCAACCTATATAAGACCACAAAGGTAAGGATCATTAGAAGTACCCTTTCAGATCACTATGCAACAGAGGTCAAAATTGACGTCAAGAAGAAGCAATGGAGAAAAACTAATACCTGGAGATTAAACAACATGCTGCTCAACAACAGCTGGATCAAAGAACAACTCAAGGAAGAAATGAAAAAATTCCTTGAGACAAATGACAATGAAGAGAAAACATGTCAAAATTTATGGGACACAGCAAAAGCAGTAATTAGGGGAAAACTCATAGCAATACAGACCTATGTCAAGAAACAGGAAAATAACAAAACCAACAGTTTAAAAGATCACCTCAAAGAATTGGAACAACAGCAACAGAGAAATCCAACCACAACCAGAAGGCAAGAAATAATAAAAACCAGAGCAAAAATAAACAATATAGAAACTAAGAAAACAATACAAAAATCAATAAAATCAACTCCAATAAGGAGTTGGTTTTTTGAAAAAATAAACAAGATAGACAAACCACTGGCAAAACTCAAAAAAAAGACAGAAAACACCCAAATAAGTAGGATCACAAATGAAAGGGGAGAGATTACAACAGAACCCCAAGAAATACAACATAACATGAGATCATATTATTAACAACTATACTCAACTAGGCTAGAGAACCCAGTAGAAATCGACAGATTCTTGGAAAAACACCCTCTTCCAAGACTGGAAAAGGAAGATCTAGAAAGTTTAAACACACCAATCGCCTCAGAGCAAATTAAAGATGTAATTAAAAAAAACTCCCTAAGAACAAAAGCCCAGGCCCAGATGGATTTACAGGTGACTTCTATCAAACATTTCAAGAAGACTTACTACCACTTTTCCATAGGCTTTTACAAACCATAGAAAAAACAGGAATCCTCCCCAACTCCTTTTATGAGGCTAATATCACACTCATTCCCCAAGAAGGCAAAAACAACACCAAAAAAGAAAACTACAGACCAATCTCACTAATGAACATAGATGCAAAGATGCTCAACAAAATCTTAGCAAACCGAATCCAACACTTCATCAAAAAGATCATACATCACGACCAAGTGGGATTCATACCAGGAATGCAAGGTTGGTTCAACATATGCAAATCAATCAACATTATACATCACATCAACAACAAGAAAAACAAAAACCACATGATCATATCAATCGATGCAGAGAAGGCGTTTGACAAAATCCAACATCCTTTCATGTTAAAGACACTCAGCAAAATAGGATTAGAAGGAACCTTCCTCAAGATAGTTACAGCTATCTATGAAAAGCCTACAGCCAACATTATACTTAATGGCGAGAAACGAGAAGCATTCCCACTAAGGTCAGGAACTAGGCAAGGCTGTCCACTCTCTCCACTCTTATTCAATATAACCATAGAAGTCCTAGCAATAGCAATCCGACAAGAGAAGGGAATAAAAGGAATTCAAATTGGGAAAGAGGAACACAAGCTATCTCTATTTGCTGATGATATGATGATATACATCGAAAACCCTACAGAGTCCACAGTAAAACTCCTAAAAACAATTAACCAATACAGCAAAGTGGCTGGATACAAAGTCAATACACAAAAGACAGTAGCGTTTCTATATATAAACAATGAAGTTGAGGAGAGAGAGATTAAAAATACAATTCCATTTAAGATAGTATCAAAAAATATCAAGTATCTAGGAATCAACCTTACAAGAGAAGTGAAAGACCTATACCAGGGAAACTTGAAAACACTTCAGAAAGAAATTGAAGATGATCTAAAGAAATGGAAGAACATCCCATGCTCATGGATAGGTAGAATTAACATAGTTAAAATGACTATCCTACCCAAACTTCTATATAGATTTAATGCAATCCCTATCCAAATCCAAACACAATTCTTTAAAGAAATAGAACAATCAATCACAAAATTCATCTGGAACCACAAAAGACCCAGGATAGCCAAACACATACTGAAAAACAAGAAGCTGGGTGGAATCTCCTTCCTAACTTGAAACTATACTATAAAGCCATAGTAATCAAAACAGAATGGTACTGGAACAGAGATAGGACCTCAGACCAGTGGGTCAGAACAGAATTCCCAGACATAAACCCCCAGATATACAGCCAACTAATATTTGATAAAAGAGGCAAGAATCAAATGGAACAAAGAAAGCCTATTCAACAAATGGTGTTAGTACAACTGGAAAATAACATGTACGAAAGTGAAAATCGACCCATACTTCACTCCTTATACAAAAGCCAACTCAAAATGGATCAAAGACCTTGAAATCAGACCCGAATCTATAAAGTTTATTGAGAATGAAATAGGCAGAACATGCGAAGACCTATATATCAAAAAGGTCTTCGAGAATGGAGCACCAATGGCAAGAACCTTAGCAGCAAACATAAACAAATGGGACTACATCAAACTAAAAAGCTTCTGCATGGCGAAAGAAACCTTACTTAATGCAAGAAGACAGTTAACAGAATGGGAAAAAATCTTTTCACTCGACATATCAGATAAAGGGCTGATATCTAGAAATTACAAAGCACTCAGAAAACTGAGCCCCTCAAAACCAAATAAAGCCATAAAAAATGGGGAGAAGAAATGAATAAACACTTCTCTGAGGAAGACAGAAGGATGGCCAACAAACACATGAAAACATGCTCACCTTCACTCATCATCAGGGAGATCCAAATCAAGACAACAATGAGATACCACCTTACACCAGTGAGGATGGCTCACATCAAAAATACTGAGAACAATCTTTGTTGGCGGGGATGTGGTATGAAGAGAACTCTCATCCACTGCTGGAGGGAATGCCCCCTAGTTCAACACCTATGGAGAACAGTCTGGAGAGTGCTCAAAGAACTCAGAATTGAGCTCCCATTTGACCCAGCAATTGTTCTCCTAGGTATATATCCCCAAGTTGGAAAAACATTCATTCCAAATCATGACCAGACGGTATACACCGTGGGACCAATAAAAAAGCCGTAGTCTAGGGTTTGAACTACGACCTGCACAACAACCATGAACCCCACTTTCAAAGGTCTAGCAGAGACAATTGTAACGGAATCTGGCTTCTGGAAGCACAAAGAAAGATGATATCCTAAGTGCCATCCTAGGTACAGTGCAAAGACCAAGACCACCAACCACAGAAGATGGATTAAAATGACACTGAGGGAACAGAACTCCTGAACCACAAAGACTGACTTCATCATAAGTCCCAACCCTGAATCTGTGCAGATACTGAGAACTATAGACACAGAGGTCTGATTGTACCACCCAGAACAGAACAGAAGTCTTCCAAACACGACAAAAGACCACCGAGAGAGTAAATGATCCTGAACAGAGTCTATAGTTGATCCCATGACAATATACTCCAAGGACGGAGAAACCCATAACTCTTAGGCCAAGTGAATTCCTTTTCGAATGACCCCAATATTTACTGTGCCAGGGCAAGAGGGAAAAAAAAAGCACAAAACATTGTTTACTTTTTATATATTATTTTTTTTTAATTTTTTTTATTTAAACACCTTGATTACATACATGATTGTGTTTGGGTTTCAGTCATAAAAGGAACACCACCCATCACCAGTGCAACATTCCCATCACCCAAGTTCCAAATCACCCTCCTCCCCACCCAACCCCCGCCTGTACCCTAAACAGGCTCTACATTTCCCTCATACATTCTCAATATTAGGACAGTTCAAAATGTAGTTATTTCTCTAACTAAACTCATCACTCTTTGTGGTGAGCTTCCTGAGGTGAGCTGGAACTTCCAGCTCTTTTCTCTTTTGTGTCTGAAAATTATTATTACAAGGGTGTCTTTCATTTTTCTTAAAACCCATAGATGAGTGAGACCATTCTGCGTTTTTCTCTCTCTCTCTGACTTATTTCACTCAGCATAATAGATTCCATGTACATCCATGTACAGGAAAATTTCATGACTTCATCTCTCCTGACAGCTGCATAATATTCCATTGTGTATATGTACCACAGTTTCTTTAGCCATTCATCTGTTGAAGGGCATCTTGGTTGTTTCCAGAGTCTTGCTATGGTAAATAGAGCTGCAATGAATATAGGTGTAAGGAAGGGGTTTTTGTATTGTATTTTTGTGTTCCTAGGGTATATTCCTAGGAGTGGTATAGCTGGATCGTATGGGAGCTCGATTTCCAGTTTTTGGAGGAATCTCCATATCGCTTTCCATAAAGGTTGAACTAGACAGCATTCCCACCAGCAGTGGATAAGAGTTCCTTTCTCTCCACATCCCCGCCAACACTGTTTATTCTCATTCTTTGTGATGTGTGCCATTCTCTGGGGTGTGAGGTGGTATCTCATCGTTGTTTTGATTTGCATCTCCCTGATGATTAGTGATGTGGAACATTTTTTCATGTGTCTTTTGGCCATGCGTATTTCTTCTTTGTCAAAGTGTCTGTTCATTTCTTCTCCCCATTTTTTGATGGGGTTAGATGTTTTTTTCTTGTAAAGTTCTGTCAGTGCCTTGTATATTTTGGAGATTAGCCCCTTATCTGATGGGTATTGGGTGAATAGTTTCTCCCACTCAGTGGGTGGCTCTTGTATCCTGGGCACTATTTCCTTTGAGGTGCAGAAGCTTCTCAGCTTAATATATTCCCATCTGTTAATCTCTGCTTTCACTAGCTTGGAGAGTGCAGTTTCCTCCTTGAAGATGCCTGAATGTCCTGTAGTGTTTTGCCTATGTGCTGTTCTATATATCTTATGGTTTTGGGGCTGATATCGAGGTCTTTAATCCATTTGGATTTTACCTTTGTACATGATGTTAGCTGGGGGTCTAAGTTTAATTTTTTGCAAGTGGCTATCCAATTGTGCCAACACCACTTGTTGAAGAGGCTTTCCCTGCTCCATTTAGGATTTCCTGCTCCTTTATCAAAAATTAGATGGTTGTATCTCTGGGGAACATTTTCTGAGTATTCAAGCCTATTCCACTGATCTGAGGACCTATCCTTATTCCAATACCATGCTGTTTTGATAACTGTTGCTTTGTAGTACAGTTTAAAGTTGGGAAAAGTAATTCCTCCCATATTCTTTTTCCCAATGATTGCTTTAGCTATTCGAGGGTGTTTATTGTTCCAAATGAATTTCAAAAGTGTCTGATCCACTTCTTTGAAGAATGTCATGGGTATCTTTAGAGGGATGGCATTAAATCTGTATAATGCCTTGGGGAGTATTGACATTTTGATGATGTTAATCCTGCCAATCCATGAGCAGGGTATGTGTTTCCATTTCCGTGTGTCCTCTCTTATTTCTTGGAGCAGAGTTTTATAGTTTTCTTTGTATAGGTCCTTCACATATTTAGTCAAGTTGATTCCAAGATATTTGAGTTTGTGTGGTACTATTGTGAATGGGGTTGTTTTCTTAATGTCCATTTCTTCTTTATTACTGTTGGTGTATAGAAAGGCCATTGATTTTTGTGTGTTAATTTTGTAGCCTGCCACCTTGCTATATGAGTCTATTGTTTCTAGAAGCTTTTTGATAGAGTCTTTAGGGTTTTCTAAGTAGAGTATCATGTCATCTGCAAACAGTGAGAGCTTGACTTCTTCCTTTCCTATCTGGATTCCCTTGATATCCTTTTCTTGCCTAATCGCTATAGCAAGTACTTCCAGTGCTATGTTGAATAGGAGTGGTGAGAGAGGACAGCCTTGTCTTGTGCCAGAATATAGAGGGAAGGCTTTCAGTTTTTCTCCATTGAGGATAATATTTGCCACTGGCTTGTGGTAGATGGCCTTCACTATATTGAGAAAGGTTCCCTCCATTCCCATCTTGCTGAGAGTTTTGATCAAGAATGGGTGTTGGACCTTATCAAATGCTTTCTCTGCATCTATTGATATGATCATGTGGTTTTTATTTTTCTTGTTATTGATGTTGTGTATTATGTTGATAGATTTACGGATGTTAAACCAGCCTTGCATTCCTGGGATGAAACCTACTTGATCGTAGTGGATGATCTTCTTAATGAGGCATTGAATCCTATTTGCCAGGATTTTGTTGAGGATCTTTGCATCTGCATTCATCAGTGATATTGGTCTGTAATTTTCTTTTTTGGTAGCGTCTCTGTCTGGTTTAGGTATCAAGGTGATGTTGGCTTCATAAAAGCTATTTGGAAGTGTTTCTGTTTGTTCAATTTCATGAAAGAGTCTTGCCAAGATTGGCAGTAGTTCCTCTTGGAAAGTTTGATAGAATTCATTAGTGAATCCATCTGGACCTGGGCTTTTGTTTTTCGGCAGACATTTGATTACTGTTTTAATTTCATCAATGGTGATGGGGGTGTTTAGATATGCTACATCCTCTTCCTTCAACCGTGGAAGATTATAAGAGTCCAAGAATTTATCCATTTCTTCCAGGTTCTCATTTTTAGTGGCGTAGAGTTTTTCAAAGTAGTTTCTGATTACCCTTTGAATCTCTGTCATATCAGTAGTGATCTCTCCTTTTTCATTCCTGATACGAGTTATCAAGTTTCTCTCTCTCTCTTTCTTTGTTAGGTTTGCCAGTGGTCTATCAATCTTGTTTATTTTTTCAAAGAACCAACTTCTGCTTTCGTTGATCTTTCGGATTGTTTTTTGAGTTTCCACTTCGTTGATTTCTGCTCTCAGCTTTGTTATTTCCTTCTGTCTTCCTGTTCTTGGGTCCTTTTGTTGAGCATTTTCTAGTTCTATTAGCTGTGTCATTAAGCTACTCAGGTAAGCTCCTTCTTCCTTCCTGATGTGTGCTTGCAAAGCTATAAATTTTCCTCTCAGTACTGCTTTTGCTGTGTCCCATAAGTTCTGAGAGTTTGTGTCTTTATTGTCATTTGTTTCCAGGAACCTTTTTATTTCCTCCTTGATTTCATCTCGGACCCACTGGTTATTGAGCATGAGGCTGTTTAACTTCCAGGTGTTAAAGTGTTTCTTCTGAGTCCCTTTGGAGTTCACAAATAATTTCAGAGCCTTGTGGTCAGCGAAGGTAGTCTGCAAAATTTCTATCCTCTTGATCTTATGGAGGTATGTTTTATGTGCCAGCATGTAGTCTATCCTGGAGAATGTCCCATGTACATTGGAGAAGAATGTGTATCCAGGTTTCTGGGGATGGAGTGTCCTATATATATCCACTAGGCCTCTTTCTTCCATTTCTCTCCTCAGGTCTAGTATATTCTTGTTGGGTTTCAGTCTGGTTGACCTGTCCAGTGTTGACAAAGCCGTGTTTAGGTCCCCCACAATTATTGTGTTGTTGTTGATATTATTTTTCAGATTTGTCAGCAGTTGTATTAAATATTTTGCTGGCCCCTCATTCGGTGCATATATGTTTAGGAGAGTGAATTCTTCCTGCTCTACGTACCCCTTGATTAATATAAAATGTCCGTCTTTGTCCCTTACAACCTTCCTGAGTATAAAGTTTGCATTATCTGATATTAGTATGGCCACTCCAGCTTTTTTATGGGTGTTGTTTGCTTGGATAACTTTTCTCCAGCCTTTTATTTTGAGTCTATGTTTGTTCTGACTATTCAGGTGCGTTTCTTGTAGGCAGCAGAAGGTTGGATTGAGTTTTTTGATCCATTTAGCCACTCTGTGTCTCTTAACTGGTGCATTTAGTCCATTGACGTTGAGAGAAAGAATTGTCCTGGGATTTAACGCCATCTTTATTTCAAAATTTGGTGTGTCTTTTGGGTAGTCTTGTCTTAGATTAGGTCTTTCAGTTTTTCTCTTAAGACTGGTTTTGTGTCTGTGAAGTTTCTGAGCTGTTTTTTGTCTGTGAAACCATGTATTCTTCCATCAAACCGGAAAGTGAGTTTTGCTGGGTATAGTATTCTGGGTGAAGCATTCATTTCATTCAGTCTTGTCACAATATCCCACCACTGCTTTCTGGCATTGAGCGTTTCTGGTGACAGGTCTGCTGTAAATCTCAGGGAAGCTTGCTTGAACATGATTTCCCCTTTTGATCTTGCTGTTTTCAGAATTCTGTCTCTATCTGTGGGATTTGTCATTGTGACTAGGATGTGTCTTGGGGTGGTTTTTCTGGGGTCTCTTTTGGTTGGTACTCTTCGGGCATGCAGGATTTGATCACATATATTCTTTAGCTCTGGAAGTTTCTCTTTAATGATGTTCTTGACCATTGATTCTTCCTGGAAATTTTCTTCCTGGGTCTCTGGGACTCCAATGATTCTTAAGTTGTTTCTGTTGATCTTATCATAGACTTCTATTTTCGTCTGTTCCCATTCTTTGACTAATTTTTCCATTGTCTGCTCATTTGCTTTAAGTTTTTTGTCCAATCTCTCCTGCTGTATGGAATTGTTATGTATCTCATCTTCCACAGCACCAAGTCTATTCTCAGCTTCTGATACCCTGTCCCAGAGCTTATCCATTTTGTCATTCACTTCGTTTACTGAGTTTTTCAGGCCTGTTAGTTGACATGTTATTTCAGTTTGGAGTTTTGTCATTTCTGCCTTCATATTTTCTTGGTTCTTATTAGTGTTCTGTTCAACTCGATCCATGGTTTCTTGGAGTCTGTTGAGCACCTTCCATATTGCTAGTCTAAAGTCCTTATCTGAGAGGTTGATTAGTTGTTCAGTCATTATCTGGTCCTCAGAATTGTCATCTTCATTCTCTATGTCTGATGCTGGCCTGCGCTGTTTCCCCATTGTCACATTTGTATTGTGGGTTTTTCTACGTGTTGTAGTGGTATTCATTGTCTATATGATGTAGGCAGCACACTCCTCTGGCTCCTCCCTTTCTGGATGGGCTGACTTGCCTCTAAGGGAGGGGAGTCCTCCGTGGATGAAGCCTCACACTGGGTCAAATCTTAGGCCCGAGCATGCAACAGAGAAGACAGTCCAGAGAGAAATGTTTGCTTCTGTGATATAGCGCCGTTCTTAGTGTGATTTTTCCTTCTTGTTGCAATGGAGTTCTTTCCTTAGAAAGAGTGCACGGCCGCGTAGCGAAGCGGAGCGGACGTGCTCCTCTGAGCCTCTTTTTGCCCCACTCGCAAGAGTTTCACGCAAGAGGACAGTAGACAGACATAGACAGGTCACACTCACAGTCTTTCACAGCTGAGCCCCACTGGGCCGGTGTACTTTCGCGGATTTTCCCCGCCTGGTGTCACACACAGGGAGCCAGCTTTTTCAAAGGATAGCCGGTTTTTATGCTCTGAAGTCCCTCCCTGAAAATGGCGTCTGGGCGAGCGAGGTTTCTGGAGGCTCTTTTTGCCCCACTCGCAAGAGTTTCACGCAAGAGGACAGTAGACAGACATAGACAGGTCACACTCACAGTCTTTCACAGCTGAGCCCCACTGGGCCGGTGTACTTTCGCGGATTTTCCCCGCCTGGTGTCACACACAGGGAGCCCTATATATTATTTTTACCTTCATTTATTATTATTATTATTATTTTTACTTACCTATTTTTGGTTGATTTCTCTGTTTGGGTATAGTTATTGAAGCTGTTGTCCCCAGTTATACCTATTTTTTTCTCTTATTTTCTTTTCTTTCTTTGTGGGCTATGTCATGTTTCTTATCTCAAGACCATGGCGGTTTTTTTTTTTTTTTTTTTTTTTTTTTTTTTTTTTTGCGTGTGTGGTGCTTACCATTATTGTTGGAGTCCTCACTGGATATTGGACACTGTTTTTTTTTTTTTTGTACTGGTGGAATGTTTCATTTTCTTTTTTCTCCTTCACCTCTCAAATCGATGATAGGAGCCTCTAGAAAGACTCTGCCCACTTTCAGAGTATTAGACTTTTACCCCAGTTTACTACTTTTCTCTTCTTCAAACCAAACCACGCAAATTGAACTAGCTGGGCCTGCCTCCCAGTTAGAGGGGGAAATTAGGGAGGCACCTAGACCAATCAGATGCAAGACTACTATGTAGTGGGATAGGTACATAGGGGACCACATATTCTAGCAGCCCTGGGGGTGAGGGAAGAGGATACGGGAGATAGGACAAAAACGGAGGTGTAGGGAGGACAATTTGAAGATAGGACAAAAACGGAGGTGTAGGGAGGACAATTTGGTGATGGTAATCCCCCCTGATGTTATGTAAATATTTAACTAAAATATTATTGTCAACAACATGTAAACCACTATGATCAAAATAAAAATTATATTTTAAAAATTTTGACCTTTAGACAGCATGTGACAGAATCCTATAATTAGCACAATGTAGATTTATTTGTTCTTCACCTCTCTGTTTATTCCTTTAGCCTCTCTCTATTTAATTGTCTCTTTTTAGCATCTACATATCTTCCATTCCACCCAAAATCTGTCACTGGGACTCTGGTTTGCAACAGATATTCATACCAGTTATATCAGTAACCCTCTAGACTTTCTCATTTTGTAAATTTATAAAAATTCCAGTAAGAGCATTTTCCCTTTTCTTTTTTTTTTCTTTTTTTTTTTTTTGGTTTTTGGGCCACACCCATTTGACGCTCAGGGGTTACTCCTGGCTATGTGCTCAGAAATCGCCCCTGGCTTGGGGGGACCATATGGGACGCCGGGGGATCGAACCGCAGTCTGTCCTACGCTAGTGCTTACAAGGCTGACACCTTACCTCTAGCGCCACCTTCCCGGCCCGCATTTTCCCTTTTCTTTATTTTTCTACATACTCGTTTTGTTCCTTCATTTCTTCCTTTATTTTCCTTCCATTTTTCTTTCTTTTCTAAATTTTATTTTATTTTTGTTTTATATTTTGCTTTGGGACCATACCTGATGGTGCTCAGGATTTACTCCTGACTCTTCACATAAGGATCACTTCTGACAGGCTCAGAATACAATAAAGGGTGCTAGAGATTAAACAGGTCGGGGGCATGTTATTTATTGCTTTAGATGAATACAAAAAATGTTTGATCTAGTTCTTTGAGAAGTGTTCTGTGTCTCTTATAGGGACTGCATTGAATTTGTATAATTCTTTTGAACTACTGCCATTTTGATTATATTAACTGTCCAATCAATGAATAAATTATTTTTATTGATCTTTTATTTTATAACTTTTAGTTTTCTTGTACACATCTTTCAACTCAAGTAAATAAGCTGAATTCTGAGGTACTTGATTTTCTGAGATACAATGAGGTTGTTTGTTAAATATCTCTCTTCTATCTCATTATTTGGGTACAGGAAAGACATAGACTTACATGTTAATTTTGTAGACTCCAACTTTACTATACAATTCTATTGCTTGTGGAAGCTTTCTTTTTCAGTAGTTAGGGTTTTCTAGATATAGTATTATGTCATACGCAAATAGTGAGAACTCAACTACTTTCTTCTTATGCCCTTAATAACTTTTTATTGCCTGATTGCTGTAGGAAGTACTTCCAAAACTATAGTGAAAAGAAGTGGTGAGAACAGGCAAACTTGTCTTGTGCCTGATCTTAGGAAAAAGGTTATTCTTTATTGAGTACAATATTTGCTGTGAGTTTGCCATAAATGGCTTTTGATTTTGTTGCTTATACCTTTGCCTCTTTTACAATGGACTTTATTCATGCAGCATCAATTCTGTCTCTGCAATCTAGCTGTTCCTCTCTTCTAGATAGTGAAATGCCAGAGATGGTAAGAGGGCAGAAACTGAACTAGACTCCTAGAACTTCTTTGGATTATTTATTATTATTATTATTATTATTATTATTAAATCTTTAAGCATCATGATTACAAGCATGATTGTAATTGGGTTTCAGTCATAAAGAGAACACCCTGCTTCCCAGTGCAATATTCCCACCACCAATGCCCATCCTCCCTTCTTTCCAACCCTTGCCTGTATTTGATACAGGCATTGTACTTCTGTCACTCATTAAGATTGTCATGATAATTGTTCTAGTTATTTCCCTAACTTTACCACTACTCTTATTTGAATTCTTGATTTCTGTTTTGGGTCCTTGAATTCTTTTCTTTCCTAAAAGTTAGAATAATTATTTCAGCTCTCACCTTCGAGTTTCTTTAGCAAAAAGTAAATCAACCTTTATTCTGACCAATCTATTGTTCTTTTTCACATAGGCACCCAACTTTTTTTCTCTTATAGTTGTTTCAAAATAAAACACCAATGGAGTGAATGAGGAGAAAGATGTAACAAAACTTACAAGTGGTGAAATCAGGAAATAAACACTAAGTACTCATTAAACTATTCTATCTACTGTTATGGCCTAGAATTTTCCATAAAATTAAAAGATAATGTTGTTTTATTTACCCTTAGTTCCCTTTAAATTGTGACATAGACTTCTTGTGTTTCTAAAACAATTTATATAACAATTTTTATTTAATGCACTACACATTTATATGATGAATTCATGAATTATCTTATATTCTGCTTGCTTTCTACTATGCTGTATTTTCTATCCTTAGAATTCAATCCTGATTGGGAGCTGGAATGATATCACAGCAGTAAGGTGTTTGCCTTGTACTTGGCCAACCCAGAGCAGACCCCGTTTTTATTTTTGGCATTCCTTATAGCCCAGTGCCTGCCAGGAGTGACTTCTGAGCACAGAGCCAGGAGCCTGAGTGCGCCAGATGTGGCTCACCCCCACCCCAATTCAATTCTGATAATTTGTTTACTCCTTTCCCAACCTCTTCAAAAGAGTGTTGAATTTTTATTTTTATAGGAGCAGTCTAAAATGCACAACTCCAGAATTTCAAAATGTACAAATCTAAATATATGCTTTGAAATTTCTTCTACTATGGCAATTCTGTGATATGCCATTATAGATACTTTGTAAAAATTCTTCTCTCTTATAATATCTTTTGTGTTATGGTTGATGCAGCTTCTTGATTGCAAACCACCAAGCCCTTGTACTTATTTTGTAGCATTCTTTACCAGATCACCCAAAAATGGTACAGTAGCTGTTATGAAGATAGACATTTAGAGGAATTTTAAAGTAAACTCAAAGAAATCAAATAAAAAGAATGGTCACATAATATTCCCTTCTTTCTCTCCACTTAAATATTCTCTTTTTAATAACATGGGTGAAAGAGAGGGAAAATTAAAGTTTCTTACCACTGTCCAATATTACCAGACACAGATGTCTTTTGTGTAGGCATCATTAATTTGCTATAATTTATCTATATTACCTTTCCCTTCTTCATAAAAACTAAGTTTCAAACACACAGCCAACCACATGCACACACACACATACAACACACACACACAATCACAAAGGATGATACTTATTTCATTTCACTATGTGGTTCAACCAATTATGTTCATTTCATTTATCTGAACAGTCTAAAATGTAAAATTAAAAGGAAACCTTAATCTCATCAGTACATTTAAGAGTACAATGTAACTTTTATTTAGCAATTATGGGGAAGGTGGCCTAAAGTTGACATTGACATGATCTCTTGCTAAAAATAGAGAAAATGTACCCAGAATGGATTTGGGCCATATAAGCTATAGACGTGACATTTAAATATATTAAAACTCATTACACAATTTATTCATCAGAACAAAACTCACTGAGTTCAATTTTTAATGTCAATAGTGAAACCAGAAGAGCAAATTAATTTGACAACAATTTGGGGGGAGTCACACCCGGTGATACTCAAGGGTTACTCCTGGCTATGTGCTTAGAAATTACTCCCAGTTTGGGTATCATATGGGATGCAAGAGATTGAACTGAGGTCCATCCTGAGTCAGCCATGTGCAAGGCAAATGCCCTACCACTCCTACCCCAGATTTAACAACATTTTTCATAAAATCACAAATCTAACAAATCTGAAACAAGTAGTCATAAGTTGTCTCTAAAAACATTGATCTACATGTGTTCTATAGATAATTGAAATAATGTGTTTTTTTAATAATAAAGAGCTATGTACATGAAGCCTGACAAAGGGCAATTTTTTACAAGTGTAAAGTTGTAAATGTAAAGAAGTGGGGAATCAATAATCTCATAGATAAAAATGCAATTGACTGAAAAAAATCAAATGTTACTTTAAATAACTGTATTTTCATATATTTCTTGAGCTTGCATATTGCTCAAATGATATAATTAGCCATTAAAGAGTTGCTTATTGACAATGACCTTATTTACAGTATTTATTATACATTATAAATTATCCAAGGCTCTATATTAATTTTTAGAGTCATTATAACAATCCTACCATAAAGCACAGATCTTTCTTAATGAATGGTGAAATTAAGTACAAAAAACAAATTACAAATTGAAAATATAAAATTTATCAAAATATGTTTAAAACACTCACCCTACTGAACATTTTATTTTACCATTGCCTACACTAAAAGTGTCATGGAGCACTTTACAGTTGGGAAAAATTATCTTATACAGTCTATTAATTATGAAGTGTTGAATATTTTATGCAACTTATTGAATACTATACTGAAAGTGAAAAACAATCTGCAGAGAATCATTTTTATCCTTTCACGATTGTCTGGCTGTCAGGAAGCTATGTGTCCCTGTATCTTCCTAGCATTATGAGAGAATATATCTTAAATCACTAGCCTGGAAAAAAATAAAATTCAAAGTACATTTTTAACTGTGTGTATTTTATTTTTACACTATCATGAAACAAAGCTGATTCATGTCAAGTTGGAAGCCATCTGTACAGTTACTTGTCTATTTTCTTTTGGTATAAACTAAGGCATCTGAGTATTTATGAATTTTCCTTGGAATGGATGAAGCTCTTATTTCTACTACCACCAGAACTAACACTCTCTATCAGACTGCCTTTAAAGACAAGACTAACTTAATAATAAGAATATAACTCTTAATTGCAAAATCTGTGTGCTCTTAGTAAGGAAGTATGAAGAACAATTGAATATGTGAAGCATATATTAGACAATGATCTTAGCTAAAAAAAGTATTTGTGATACTTAGTTGGGATAAGCTCAAAAGGCCTTTCAAATAAGTAATTTGACTCACAGTGGAAACTGAAAATTTTATCTGCACAGAAAATAGACAGCAAGATGTGATAGATCACATTCCTGTGGTCACAAAATATATTGTGATAAATTCTAAATCATAAATCTGGAAGTAACTACCTAAGGATATCTATTCTACCAAGACACAGTGCCATGTTCCTTATCAACTTCCAATCTCTGGTTCAACATCCAGAGGTAAAAAATATAAGTAAAACCTTCCCAAGTAGCTAGTAAATTTATAATTCCTACATTTTATGCAATGTGCTTTATGAGTATTGTTGTATTTTCATTACTACTACCAATGACCTACAATCTATTTTTTCCTTGTTAGGGACCAACATCAGTACTAATGCAGATAAGGTGAGCTCCAGGACGAACGTTAAATGGAGGCAGTCATGTGAGGACAGTGTGGAAAGTACAGGTGTCAGAAACCTCACAGATAGCAATACTTTCATAGATAGAATCAGGGCCTATTACTGTCGCCTAGCATGAACTTTTTATATGTCAGGGTACTCTTGAAATTTGAAGGAATTTTCTAACTGATGGTAAAGACTTGAGTTTTTTTTTTAAAAAATGAAGGACAGAATGTGAATCTGCTTTTATTTATTTATTTTGTGGGAAGGTGCTATGCTTGGGCCCATACTTGATGATATTCAGGACTTACTCCTGACTGTGCTTACTTCCAGCTCTATGTTCAGGAAGATTTCCAGTAGGTGCTCAGGGGACCATATTTGGTACTGGGGGTCAAACCCAGCATGCAAGAAAAGCACCTTAAACCTTGTACTATCTACCTTGTCTTAAAATACTGCTTTTAAACTGTTATAATTTAACTTAGATGTAGGATAAATTTCTTGATTCTGCAAATGTATAGCCTCTGTAATAGTCATAGCATAGATTGTCAATCATGGGTTTACTTTTTTTTTTTTTTTTTTGACTGGGGGAGGAAAGTACAGAGTTGGCCTGCCTAAACAGGAGCAGAGAGTAAATGACTTTAGGGAGTTTTTCATGCTTCTTGATTTAGCGATAACTATAGGAAGAATAAACACAATCTACTTTAGTTCTTTGGTTTACTCTCAAGTGATTGAAAAGATTCTACATTATCCAAATAAAAACATTTGGGTGCATGAACTCATTATATCTTACATACACTTACATCAGAATAATCCATGCGGATATGAAAATCTGTTTCTCCTGCCTTCTTCAATCTAGTAGCTGCTGCCCTTGGTAAATATAGCCCTGATTTCTCTCTAACACTGAGGCAGAGGGTTCAAATTACTGATGAGGTTGTCTGCCTCTTTAAGGTGGTATTAAGAGTACCTAGGAGTTCTGAGCAAGATGGTCCCTTTTTAGATCTGTCCATTCATCATGATCCTGTGCCAGAAATGGTTAGGTAAACATGACTGATAGACAACCATCTTTATCCTTTATATGGTTGGAGGTCAGCCCTGGTAGAAAGTAATGCGTTTTTAATTAGCTGTTAAATAACTGAGTTTCCTTTGTGTGGACTGCATGCTGCTCTCGCTGAGCCTAACCAAAGTGGGCATCTCTTAGGCATTTCATGCCTAGTAGAATTCAAATGACTGAAGAATAGTTGTAAAAAATTATATTAATAAATTTTTAATAAAAATTTGCACAGCTGGCAAAAAAAAAAGCAGTGGGAGAAAACATACCTGAAATAACAGAGTTCTCAGAAAGGAAAAAGGAGCAACATTTTTAAGGTTATCTTGGCAAATAGTGGCTGTCAAGAGAAAATTTTTGTCATAATACCTCTGCTGCAAAAATAAAATAAAATAAACACACTTTTTAACTGCAATGTGCAAAATGCAATTTCCCTCTGAGGAATTGATTTCTCCATTCAAAGGTAAAGTAAACCCCTGAATCACTTCGGTTTGGCAGAGTTTGCAAGAAAAACAAAGCAAGTATTCGTGACTAATTTAACTGCACTCTACTCCTTTCTCATCTTTTGTAAAGCTGGATGTTCACTTCAGAACAAACTGATGATTTTTGTCCTTAAAACAATTAATATGTTTAACCATTGCAAAATAAAAACTGGGGGTGCATGGAATGTTAGGACATACAAAAATATGGGCTTTAACTTAATACAAAATTTCTGGACTATCAAAGTAGCATGCTCACATTAATGATATAAACTTCTGGTAGCTTAGAAATATGGTGAGTAGGGCCCGGAGAGATAACACAGCGGCATTTGCCTTGCAAGTAGCCGATTCAGGACCAAAGGTGGTTGGTTCGAATCCCGGTGTCCCATATGGTCCCCCGTGCCTGCCAGGAGCTATTTCTGAGCAGACAGCCAGGAGTAACCCTTGAGCACCGCCGGGTGTGGCCCAAAAACAAAAAAAAAAAAAAAGAAAAAAGAAATATGGTGAGTAAATATGATGGTTTCATACAAGGACTAATGTCCCCTCATTATACTAAAATTCAAAATTAAATTGTTTATCTATCATAAAACAAAACAATTATGTCCTTGTCATGCTTAGAGAAGCATCAATACACTTACTACTTTCATGTCAAAGCTTGTCTACTGGTTTTTTTTTTTATAGTTTCTACTTCTAATTTCATTGATTTATGATCATTTTTTATTTTGCCCTCCTTATGTCTTATACTACTTTTTCTAATTTCTTATTACTAATTTGAGACTTGTATTTTGAGATCTTTTTTTTTTTACCATTATACGATCTTAACCTTTTTTTTCTTTTCACTTCGAAGTAGTATGGTACTTAAAGACCATGAGATCTGGAGCCAAAGTGACTGGGTTTGAAACTGAGCTCTGCCACTTACTCTGCCAATTCTGATCTTGGGAAAGCTTTTTAAGCTTTCTAGACTTCAGTTCTCTGATTTGTAAAGTGAGACTAAAAATACTTCTTTCCCATTACATTGTTGTAAGAAATAGCTGAGCAATGGGGGGTGGGGGGAGGTCAACTTCAGTGGTGGGAATTCCCCTGCTTCAATGTTAATATGTACCTAAAAAATTACTATGAAAGATATGTAATCCACTTTAATCAAAAAATAAAAATAAAAAAGAAATAGCTGAGCAAATATACATGAAGTGTTTTTGTAATGTATGTAACTGAGTGCTGCTATTATTTTTATTGATATCATAAAATATGAACAACATCCAGCAAATAGACTCTTCACTAAAGAAGTTAACTTCATTTAATATCACTTCTGCATCATTAGTAAATAATGTATTCTATTTAGCTGCAGATGCAAAATATTAGACAGTATTTAAAAAGAAGAAAATCTCTTTGTAATGTTGATGACATCTATCACTCAATAAAGGTCTCTACCACACCAAATGCCACTTGTTTGCCTTTTTAGCACAGAAACTGGAAATGTCTCCACCACATGTCTCTGTGTTGCTTTGACAAGAATTGATGCATTATAAATAGCTATTATTAATTAGGTGAGCTCAAAATTTTTCATTTATTATTGAAATGTTTCTTCTCTTTCAAGTTTTTGATAGATCTATTCTTTAAACATATTACAGTCTGCAAAAACAAGAAGTTCATTGGAAGCCATGAATGCATAGCCAGCTGAAGTGCATATTTCACAAAAATCAATGCTAGCCAGGCTCAAAACTATCTGTAGAACTGTATTTGGGGAGCTGGAGTATAGGTTAGGAGAAGCAAAGTGGGCCAAAATCAGGAAGAGAATTGGGAACTCCAGAGGATGCAGTGTTGTAACATAAAGCCATAAATGCCCCACAGACAGTCACAGTATTTTGAATCACAATGTTTAAAAGAAAAATAAGTAAATAAACAGAATTGAGTTTGTAATGGTTTTAGGAGACATTTCATGATATAATTTTTTTTGTTTTTTGTTTTTGTTTTTTGCTTTTTTTTTTTTTTTTTGGTTTTGGGGCCACACTCGGCATTGCTCAGGGGTTACTCCTGGCTGTCTGCTCAGAAATAGCTCCTGGCAGGCACGGGGGACCATATGGGACACCGGGATTCAAACCAACCACCTTTGGTCCTGGATTGGCTGCTTGCAAGACAAACGCTGCTGTGCTATCTCTCTGGGCCCTCATGATATAATTTTGATAGTGTTATGCCTCCTGTTAGATGTTAGTTTAACAAATGCCTGTGTTGGGTAGGCAAAGGCTTTTCTCTACCTGCTGTCAGGCTGAAAAATCAGTCTGCACAATCTGAACTATGTATCATTTTTAAGTCATGTGAACTTTCACTTTTTCAAAGTTAAATTGTTCTCACAGAAGGTCATAATGGCTAGTAAAGAATTCCATATATAAAGTTTGGTTACCACAATTTTAAAAAGCCATTTAATCTATAGCTGGTATGGCTGCCTACGACAATTCAGAAGGTGTGGAGCAGAGAATCAGCAAAGGCACACTTCACATGCAAAGCAGAATTACTGCATGGGTGCCATATCTGGCCAGAACAGGACATCTTTGCTTACAGTGTGTGACTCTGGGTAAGGTAACCAAGTGGAAAACAAGGAGAAGATAATCTATGTTTGAGTGCTTACCCACCTGCTACTGTGCTACGTAAGTCAGTTTTCTATTAACACAAAATAACAGAAGCACGATGAGAAGGGCCATTTAGCATGAATGATTATGGTAATACTAGAGGTTATAGAGATAAGCATGTTTGGCTAGGTGGAATATGTATCACTGAATAATAATTTTAAATATTTATTTGGAAAGTGTTTCTTAGCATTTTTTTCTGTGTTACGTGATTGTAGGACTCTACAGGCTATTTCATTGCTATAAGAACATTTGCTATGTAAAGCACACTTTCTATAAGAGTAAATAGCTTAAAATGCATTTCCTCAATTAAAATGAATAGGAACTTGCTTTACTGCAATTTTATTAATCCTAATTCCTTTGGCTAAAATTTTGTTTTGAAAGGAAAATTCTGCTGCTTTGCTTTTTCAGCTCATTATACTCCATAGAAAAATAGTTCACTAGAAATTTATAAACAACTGTGGCATTATGGGTCTAATTAACTGGAAGAATACCTGAAGAAATGGAATCTATTGGACACAATAAGCTGCCCTCTCCCCCACTTGCTTATATAATAATCCTGGCTTTCAGAAGACTAATCACTACACACCATCTACACAGCGTCTAATTTCCTCATCAAATTTCTCTGCCGGGTTTAACCATGCTTGTCAACTTCCCAGCTCTCTTCAATAACTGGATTTATTCTTAGTGTCTCGCCTATAAACATTCCTATGAGCAAACCCATGAAAGAATGAAGTCCAAATTTCCTTATTTCTGCCTCTTTGAGCAGGGTTTTCTGCTCCTGCTCCTGGGAAAGGTCACAGGTAATTTTGGCTGGCCACTTTAGGGTGGCCAGATTGCAGCAAGCACATTGGGCTCTTTTGTTCAAGTATTTCATTGGCCACTGAAGAGGACTACAAGCTGCAGTGAGAACATCAAGAAAAGTGAGCAGGCAATAAATGTAAGCAAGTTTGTTTAAGTCAACCTCCATTTAAAGTACAAATTAAATTGCTCATACTCAGTTTCAGGGCACATGCAGCTTTTCTGCACATAAACTTATTCTTTCTACTGCTTACATTGCTTAGAATACTGGTGAGATATTTTAAAGAGACTTACTATAGTAGAAAAAGGGACTGTGGAATAAACCAGAGATAATAATTCATTTATATTAATGTTTTCATATCATAATGAAAGATCCACCTCCTATGTATATATATACATACATATGTATGCATATATAAAATCTTAGTTCACAATACCTGTGACATTGTTAGAGATATAGTACTTCCTGAGGTAATTAAAATGAGCACATTAGGGTGGGCTCTAATCCAACATGACTGATATTCTTCTGAGAAGATTAAAATAGGCACAGAAAATTGACAGAGATATAGCCAGGTGAAAATGAAAACATGACCCTGGTATTATGGCAGAAGTCAAAATTTTTCAATAAAACACCAAAAGTAAGGATATAGGTACATAGAAAGAATCAACCCTGCTAACAGAGTTAGTAGGACAGTGCGACAATTAATAACTGTTGCATAAGTCACCCAGTTTTTTATGCTTTCTTATGAGGGCCAAGAAAATCTAGTATAAATGCTAAGAGAAAACGCCAGCTTTTTGTTTTTTGTTTAAAAAAGTAGATTTTGTTGCTATAGACACTTTAACAATTAAACTTGTGCTCTACTTACCATACAGGTGTTTCTAATGTTCTCCAAATTAATAAAACCTCTAAACCGGAATTTATAAGATATTGTCACGTTATATTGAATAATGGCTTTTTTGGTTTGTTTGTTTGTTTGTTTTTGGTTTTTGGGCCACACCCGGCGATGCTCAGGGGTTACTCCTGGCTGTCTGCTCAGAAATAGCTCCTGGCAGGCACGGGGGACCATATGGGACACCGAGATTTGAACCAACCACCTTTGGTCCTAGATTGGCTGCTTGCAAGGCAAATGCTGCTGTGCTATCTCTCCGGGCCCCGAATAATGGCTTTTTATATACACTCCTCTGCTTTGTAAAATAATTAGTACAGTTTTGAACTCTGCTTATGACACTGTATGCAGGTTTTTTAAATAATATTTTATATAAACACCTTAATTACAAACATGATTGTGGTTGGGTTTCTGTCATGTAAAGAACACCCCCCCCCATCACCAGTGCAACATTCCAATCGCCAATGTCCCAATTCTCCCTCCTCCCTACCCAACCCCTGCCTGTACTCTACACAGGCTTTCTATTTCCCACATGCATTTTCATTGTCAGAATAGTTCTCAATGTAGTTATTTCTCTAATTAAGCTCATCACTCTTTGTGGTGAGCTTCATGAGGTGAGCTGGAACTTACCTTTCTTTTGTCTCTAAAAATTATTGCAAAAATGTCTTTCATTTTTCTTAAAACCCATAGATGAGTGAGACCATTCTGCGACTTTCTTTCTCTCTCTGACTTATTTCACTCAGCATAATAGATTCCATGTATATACATGTATAGGAAAATTTCATGACTTCATCTCTTCTGATAGCTGCATAATATTTTGTTGTGTGTATGTACCATAGTTTCTTTAGCCATTCATCTGTTGAGGGGCATCTTGCTTGTTTCCAGAGTCTTGCTATGGTAAATAGTGCTACAATGAATATAGGTGTAAGGAAGAGATTTTTGTATTATATTTTTGTGTTCGTAGGGTATATTCCTATGAGTGGTATAGCTGGATTGTATGGGAGCTCAATTTCCAGTTTTTAGAGGGATCTCCATATCGATTTCCATAGTTTGGACTAGACGGCATTCCCACCAGCAGTGAATAAGAGTTCCTTTCTCAGACTTCATAAGCTCCATTCCTTGAGCTGCACAGCCACCAAGATCTCTAGATACAGAGGTCTGATTTTACCATCCAAGACAAAGCAGAAGTCTTCCATACACCATGAAAGCAAAAAGGGGAGAGTAAATGATCATGCAAGGAGTCTATAGTCCTATGACAGTACTTCAGGGGTGGAGAAACCCTATATCTCCTAGGCCAAGGGAATTCCCTCTATAATATCCCCAATAGTTACTGTGCCTATGCAGGGGGGAAAAGAAAAGGGGAAAAAAAGCACAAAACAATCATTTTCCATATATTTATTTATCGATTGATCGATTTTTGACATCTTTATATTGATGTAGAGATTGAAGTTGATGTCTCCAATATTATTTTTTATTTTATTTTATCTTTCTCTTTCTTTTTTCACTCAAGCATGATTTGATTTCAAAACCTAGACTATTGTGTGGTGGTTGTCTTTATTGCTGTAGTGCTCACTGGTTATTTAATTTGATATTTCTTTCTGTATTGTTGTGGTGTTTCAATTACCTTTTTAACATCCTCTCTCAAACTGAGATTGGAAGCCTCTAGAGGGACTCCGCCCATTTTCAGCGTATTTGAGTTCTTTTTTTTTCCTCTTATTTTGTACCCCAAACTATTGCTTTTTTTTTCCTTCAAACAAAACCATATACCTCGATTTCTCTAGCTCTGCCTCTTAAATAGAGGGGGAAAAAAGGGAGGGTTCCAGGACCAAACAGATATATGGTCACTAATAGTAAGCCAGACAAAGAGGAGTCCACCTACTCTAGCAGCCCGGGGAGTGATGGTGGGGTATATGGGTTGTAGAAAGGAAACTGGGATTGGGGGAGGACATATTTGGTGATGGGTATTCCCCTGATTCAATGTTAATATGTACCTATAATACTACTGTGAAAGATATGTAAGCCATTATGAAAAAAATTTTATGTTTACCTCATTATGTTAATCAATTTTGTCTCTCGAATAAATTCTTACAATAAAAAAAGAGTTCCTTTCTCTCCATATCCCTGACAACACTGCTTGTTCTCATTCTTTGTGATGTGTGCCAATCTCTGTGGTGTGAAATGATAACTCATAATTGTTTTGATTTGCATCTCCCTGAAGAATAGTCATGTGAAGCATTTTTTTCATATGCCTTTTGGCCATTTGTATATCTTCTTTATCAAATTGTATGTCCATTTCTTCTCCCCATTTCTTGATGGGATTAGATTTTTTTTTCTTGTAAAGTTGTGTCAGTGCTTTGTATATTCTGGATATTAGCCCCTTATCTGATGGGTATTGAGTGAATAGTTTCTCCCACTCAGTGGGTGGCTCTTGTATCCTGGGCACTATGTACTTTGAGGTGCAGAAGCTTCTCAGCTTAATATATTCCCATCTGTTAATCACTGCTTTCACTTGTTTGGAGAGTGCCTTTTCCTCCTTGAAGATGCCTTTAGTCTCAATGTCATGGAGTGTTTTACCTACGTGTTGTTCTATATACATTATGGTATCAGCTCTGATATTAAGGTCTTTAATCCATTTGGATTTTACCTTCATACATAATGTTAGCTAGGGGTCTAATTTCAATTTTTTGCAAGTGGCTACCCAGTTGTGCCAAGACCACTTATTGAAGAGGCTTTCTTTGCTTCATTTAGAATTTCTTGCTCCTTTATTAAAAATTAGGTGATTGTATGACTAGGGAACATTCGCTGAGTATTCAAGCCAATTCCACTGATCTGAGGGTCTGTCTTTATTCCAATACCATGCTGTTTTGATAACTATTGCTTTGTAATACAGTTTAAAGTTGAGGAACGTTATGCCTCCCATATTCTTTTTCCCACAGAGTGCTTTAACTATTCAAGAGTGTTTGTTGTTCCAAATGAATTTCAACAGGTTTGATCCACTTCTTTGAAGAATGTCATGGGTATCTTTAGACAGATCACATTAAATCTGTACAATGCTTTGGAGAGTATTGCCATTTTAATAATATTATCCTGCCAATCTATGAGCTGGATATGTGTTTCCATATCAGTGTGTTCTCTCATTTCTTGGAGCAGGGTTTTAAAGTTTTTCTTTTTGTATAGGTCCTTCACATCTTAGTCAAGTTGACTCTAAGATATTTGAGTTTGTGTGGCGCTAATGTGAATGGGGTTGTTTCCTTAATGTCCATTTCTTTCCTGTTATTATTGTTGTATAAAAAGGCCATTGATTTCTGTGTGTTTCTAGAACCTTTTAGGTAGTCTCTGGGATTTTCTAAGTAGAGTATCATGTCATCTGCAAACAGTGAGAGCTTGGATTCTTCCTTTCCTATCTGGATTCCCTTGATATCTTTTTCTTGCCTAATAGCTATAGCAAGTAATTCCAGTGATATGTTGAATAGGAGTGCTGAGAGAGGACATCCTTGTCTTGTGCCAGAATTTAGAGAAAAGGCTTTTTCTCCATTGAGGATAATATTTGCCACTGGCTTGTGGTAGATGGCCTTAATTATATTGAGAAAGGTTCCCATCTTGCTGAGAGTTTTTTATCAAGAATGGGTGTTGGACCTTATCAAATGCTTTCTCTGCGTCTATTGATATGATCATGTAATTTTTATTTTTCTTGTTGTTCATGTTGTGTATTGTGTTGATAGATTTATGGATGTTAAATCATCCTTGCAATCTTGGGCAAAAAGCTACTTGATCATAGTGGATGATGGTTTTTTTTTTTTGGCCACACCCGTTTGATGTTCAGGGGTTACTCCTGGTTAAGTGCTCAGAAATTGCCCCTGGCTTGGGGGGACCATACGAGATGCCAGAGGATCGAACCTTCCTTGGCTAGCGCTTGCAAGGCAGACACCTAACCTCTAGCACCACCTCTCTGGCCCCTGGATGATCTTCATAATGAGGCATTGAATCCTATTTGCCAGGACTTTGTTGAGGATCTTTGCATCTGCATGCATCAGCGATATTGGACTGTAATTTTCTTTTTTTGGTAGCATCTCTGTCTGGTTCATGTATCGAGTTTCTGTTGTCTTCATAAAAGCTATTTGGAAGTGTTTCTGTTTTTTAGATTTCATGAAAGAGTCTTGCCAGGATTGGTAGTAGTTCCTTTTGAAAGGTTTGAAAGAATTCATTAGTGAATCCATATGGGCCTGAGCTTTTTGTTTTTGGGCAGACATTTGATTACCATTTTAATTTCCTCAATAGTGCTGGGGTGTTTAGATATGCTATATCCTCTTTATTCAACCATGGAAGGTTATAAGAGTCCAAAAACTTATCCATTTCTTTCAGGTTGTCATTTTTTTTTTTTTTTGGTTTTTGGGTCACACCTGGCAGTGCTCAGGGGTTATTCCTGGCTCCAGGCTCAGAAATTGCTCCTGGCAGGCACAGGGGACCATATGGGGCGCCGGGATTCGAACCGATGACCTCCTGCATGAAAGGCAAACGCCTTACCTCCATGCTATATCTCCGGTTGTCATTTTTAGTGGCATAAAGTTTCTCAAGGTAGTTTCTGATTACTCTTTGAATCTCGTCTGCAGGGCTTTGATGATGTTAATATACTTGCGTATAGTGATGTTAGTGTGCCTTTTCACAGCTTACATATCAGAATAAAAAGTACTGTGAAATAAACTAAAGTTAAATGCTTTTCATTTAGGTGGTAGGCTAAACAAACTTTGACACCACCTTCACCCATAGCTGGATCATATGGGAGCTCGATTTCCAGTTTTTGGAGGAATCTCCATATCGCTTTCCATAAAGGTTGAACTAGACGGCATTCCAACCAGCAGTGTATAAGAGTTCCTTTGTCTCAACATCCCCGCCAACACTGGTTATTCTCATTCTTTGTGATGTGTGCCAATCTCTGGGGTGTGAGGTGGTATCTCATCATTGTTTTGATTTGCAGCTCCCTGATGATTAGTGATGTGGAGCATTTTTTCATGTGTCTTTTGGCAATTTGTATTTCTTCTTTGTCAAAGTGTATGTTCATTTTTTCTCCCCATATTTTGATGGGATTAGATTTATTTTTCTTGTAAAGTTATGTCAGTGCTTGTATATTTTGAAGATTAGCCCCTTATCTGATGGGTATTGAGTGAATAGTTTCTCCAACTCAGTGGGGGGCTCTTGTATACTGGCACTATTTCCTTTGAGGTGCAGAAGCTTCTCAGTTTCATATATTCCCATCTGTTAATCTCTGCTTTCACTTGCTTGGAGAGTGCAGTTTCCTCCTTGAATATGCCTGTAGTCTCAATGTCCTGGAGTGTTTTGCCTGTGTGTTGTTCTATATATCTTATGGTTTTGGGTCTGCTGTCGAGGTCTTTAATCCATTTGGATTTTACCTTCGTACATGATGTTAGCTGGGTGTCTAAGTTCAATTTTTTTACAAGTGGCTAGCAAGTTGTGCCAAGACCACTTGTTGAAGAGGCTTTCTTTGGTCCACTTAGGATTTCTTGCTCCTTTATCAAAAATTAGGTGATTGTATGTCTGGGGAACATTCTCTGAGTATTCACGTCTATTCCACTGATCTGAGAGCCTGTCCTTATTCCAATACCATGCTATTTTGATAATTATTGCTTTGTAGTAAAGTTGGGGAAAGTAATTCCTCCCATATGCTTTTCCCCAATGATTGCTTTAGCTATTCTAGAGTGTTTATTGTTCCAAACGAATTTCAAAAGTGTCTGATCCACTTCTTTGAAGAATGTCATGGGTATCATTAGAGGGATCACATTAAATCTGTATAATGCCTTGGGGAGTTTGCCATTTTGATTATGTTAATCCTGCCAATCCATGAGCAGGCTATGTGTTTCTATTTCTGCGTGTCCTCTCTTATTTCTTGGAGCAGAGTTTTATAGTTTCTTTATATAGGTCCTTCACATTTTTAGTCAAGTTGATTCCAAGATATTTGAGTTTGTGTGGCACTATTGTGAATGGGGTTGTTTTCTTAATGTCCATTTCTTCCTTATTACTATTGGTGTATAGAAAGACCATTGATTTTTGAGTGTTAATTTTGTAGCCTGCCACCTTGCTATATGAGTCTATTGTTTCTAGAAGCTTTTTGGTAGAGTCTTTAGGGTTTTCTAAGTAGAGTATCATGTCATCTGCAAACAGTGAGAGCTTGACTTCTTCCTTTTGTATCTGGATTCCCTTGATATCTTTTTCTTGCCTAATCACTATAGCGAGTACTTACAGTGCTATGTGAATAGGAGTGGTGAGAGAGGACAGCCTTGTCTTGTGCCAGAATTTAGAGGGAAGGCTTTTAGATTTTCTCCATTGAGGATAATATTTGCCACTGGCTTGTGGTAGATGGCCTTAACTATATTGAGAAAGGTTCCTTCCATTCCCATCTTGCTGAGAGTTTTTTTCAAGAATGGGTGTTTGACCTTATCAAATGCTTTCTCTGCATCTATTGATATGATCATGTGCTTTTTATTTTTCTTGTTGTTAATGTTGTGTATTATGTTGATAGATTTACGGATGTTAAACCATCCTTGCATTCCTGGGATGAAACCTACTTGATCGTAGTGGATGATCTTCTTAATGAGGCATTGAATCCTATTTGCCAGGATTTTGTTGAGGATCTTTGCATCTGCATTCATCAGCGATATTGGTCTGTAATTTTCTTTTTTCAGCATCTCTGTCTGGTTTGTGTTTCAAGGTGATGTTCGCTTCATAAAAGCTATTTGGAAGTGTTTCCGTTTGTTCAATTTCATGGAAGAGTCTTATCAGGATTGGTAGTAGTTCCTCTTGGAAAGTTTGAAAGAATTCATTAATGAATCCATCTGGGCCTGGGCTTTTGTTTTTGGGCAGACATTTGGTTACCGTTTTAATTTCATCAATGGGATAGGGGTTTTTAGATATGCTACATCCTCTTCCTTCAACTGTGGAGGATGATAAGAGTCCAAGAATTTATCCATTTCTTCCAGGTTCTCATTTTTAGTGGCATAGAGTTTCTCAAAGTAGTTTCTGATTACCCTTTGAATCTCTGTCATATCAGTAGTGATCTCTCCTTTTTCATTCCTGATACGAGTTATCAAGTTTCTCTCTCTCTCTTTGTTAGTTTTGCCAGTGGTTTACCAATCTTGTTTATTTTTTCAAAGAACGAACTACTGCTTTCGTTGATCTTTTGGATTGTTTTTTGGGTTTCCACTTCGTTGATTTCTGCTCTCAGTTTTTATTTCCTTCTGTCTTCCTATTTTTGGGTCCTTTTGTTGAGCACTTTCTAGTTCTATTAGCTGTGTCAGTAAGCTACTCAGGTAAGCTCCTTCTTCCTTCCTGATGTGTGCTTGCAAAGCTATAAATTTTCCTCTCAGTACTGCTTTTGCTGTGTCCCATAAGTTCTGATAGTTTGTGTCTTTATTGTCATTTGTTTCCAGGAACCTTTTGATTTCCTCCTTGATTTCATCTCAGACCCACTGGTTATTCATTATGAGGCTGTTTAACTTCCAGGTGTTAAAGTTTTTCTTCTGAGTCCCTTTAGAATTCGCAAATAATTTCAGAGCCTTGGGGTCAGCGAAGGTAGTCTGCAAAATTTCTATCCTCTTGATATTATGGAGGTATGCTTTATGTGCCAGCATGTAATCTATCCTGGAGAATGTCCCATGTACATTGGAGAAGAATGTGTATCCAGGGTTCTGGGGATGGAGTGTCCTATATATATCCACTAGGCCTCTTCCATTTCTCTCCTCAGGTCTAGTATATTCTTGTTGGGTTTCAGTTTGGTTGACCTATCCAGTGTAGACAAAGCCATGTTGAGGTCCCCCACAATTATTGTGTTGTTATTGATATTATTTTTCAGATTTGTCAACAGTTGTATTAAATATTTTGCTGGCCCCTCATTCGGTGCATATATTTTTAGGAGAGTTATTTCTTCCTGCTCTACATACCCCTTGATTAATAGAAAATGTCCATCTTTGTCCCTTACAACCTTCCTGAGTTTAAAGTTTGCATTATCTGATATTAGTATTGCCACTCCAGCTTTTTTATGGGTGTTGTTTGCTTGGATAATTTTCCTCCAGCCTTTATTTTGAGTCGATGTTTGTTCTGACTATTCAGGTGTGTTTCTTGTAGGCAGCAAAAAGTTGGATTGAGTTTTTTGATCCATTTAGCCACTCTGTGTCTCTTAATTGGTGCATTTAGTCCATTGATGTTGAGAGAAAGATGTCTTGGGATTTAGTACCATCTTTATATCCAAATTTGGTGTGTCTTTTGGTTAGTCTTGTCTTAAATTAGGTCTTTCAGTTTTTCTCTTAAGACTGGTTTTGAGTCTGTAAAGTTTCTGAGCTGTTTTTTGTCTGTGAAACCATGTATTCTTCCGGGAAGCCTGAAAGTGAGTTTTGCTGGATACAGTATTCTAGGTGAAGCATTCATTTCATTCAGTCTTGTCACAATATCCCACCACTGATTTCTGGCATTGAGTATTTCTGGTGACAAGTCTGCTGTAAATACTAAGGAAGCTCCCTTGAATGTAATTTCCCTTTTTGATCTTGCTGTTTTCTGAATTCTGTCTCTATCAGTGGGATTCGTCATTGTGACTAGGATGTGTCTTGGGGTAGTTTTTCTGGGGTCTCTTTTGGTTGATAATCTTCGAGCATGCAGGATTTGATCACATATATTCTTTAACTCTGGAAGTTTCTCTTTAGTGATGTTCTTGACCATTGATTCTTCATGGAAATTTTCTTCCTGGGTCTCTGGGACTCCAATAATTCTTAAGTTGTTTTTTTTTTTTTTTTTTTTTTTTTTTAGTTTCATTTTTTATTGTAAGAATTTATTAAAGAGACAAAATTGATTAACATATTGAAGTGAACTAGCATAACATAATATAGTAACATAACATAACATATATAATTGATATAATAATACATGTAAGTCAAAGAACATTTCTGATTAAAACACAATTTTTTTATTATAATGGCTTACATATCTTTCACAGTAGTATCTTTGGTACATATTATCATTGAATCAGGGGAATACCCATCACCAAATATGTCCTCCCCCCATCCCAGTTCACTTTCTGCAACCCATATCCCCCACCCTCATCCCCCCGGGCTGCTAGCGTAGGTGGTCCCCTCTTTGTCTAGCTTACTATTAGTGATCATATATCTGTTTGGTCCTGTTACCCTCCCTTGTTTCTCCCTCTATTTAAGAGGCAGATCTAGATAAATCGAGATATGTGGTTTTGTTTGAAGGAAAGAAAAACAATAGATTATCTGGGTACAAAATAAGAAAAAAAAAAAAGAAGTCAAATACGCTGAAAATGGGCAGAGTCCTTCTAGAGGCTTTCAACCTCAGTTTGAGAGAGGATGTGAAAAAGGTAATTGAAATGCCACAACAATACAGAAAGAAATATCAAATTAAATATCCACTGAGTGCTACAGCAATAAAGACAAGCACCACTCAATAGTCTCAGTTCTGAAATCAAATCATGCTCTTATCTACTAGGGATAAGAACTCATACTTGTTTACAACGCAGGGACATCTCCCACCCTGAACATATGTCATGTGGAAACAACTTAGGTTCCAGGGAACTAGACACCGACCATCCAGCTTTGACTCCTGGATCCCAGACATAAAAACGAGAGAGTTCTCCACAACAGCTCCAGGAGCCAAATCCCCTCCAGGGCATTCACAATGCTGTACTGACGCCACCATGCACCAGTTCCAAATTGATAACCTGACAATGAGGAAATGGCAACAAATTGATCTAAGAGCAAGTTATCCTTCCTCATCAGCTAAAAATAAGACAAAATCAGAAGACATGTCACCCTTTGATCTGTGCAAAAGCCAAAATCGCTATATACAGACGACTGGTTGTTACAACCAGGACTGAATAGTACGCATCCAGGGACCAACAACAACAACAACAACAACAACAACAACAAAAAGATCTAGCCTAGCTTTTGGTCTACGATTTGTTCAACAAACAAGATCTCCAATCCCAGAGGTCTGACTGAGACAACCGCATCTGAACAGGTCTTCTGGAAACATAACGAAGGGCCTTATCCCAGGCTTCATCCTAGGAGGAACATAATGATCAATACCACCAACTATAGAAGATGGATTAAAATGACACTGAAGAAGCATAATTGCTAGAACCACAAAGAAAGACTTCATCATAAGCTCCATTACTTGAGCTGCACAGTCACCAAGATCTCTGGATACAGAGGTCTGATGTTACCATCCAAGATGAAGCAGAAGTCTTCCATACACCACGAAAGCACCAAGGGGAGAGTAAATGATCATGCAAGGAGTCTATAGTTAATCCCATAACAGTATACTTCAGGGGTGGAGAAACCCTGTATCTCCTAGGCCAAGAAAATTCCCTCTACAATATTCCCAATAGTTACTGTGCCTATGCAGGGGAAAAAAAAAAAAAAAGCACAAAACAATCATTTTCCCACATATTTATTTATCGATTAATTGATTTTTGACATCTTTATTTTGGTTTAGAGATTGAAGTTGATGTCTCCAATATTATATTATATTATTTTATTTTATCTTATCTTTCTCTTTCTTTTTGCATGATGAATTCTTTTTTTTAAATATGGAATGCTTTTTTTTTAATTGTGGTATCCTAATAAAAATAAAAATTTCAAAAAAAAGTATTTGAAATTCAACTGCAAGTAACAGAGTACAAAATTAATAAATGAAAACACCAGAAGGGAGCAGCTCAGGGCTAATGTAATGATTGTATTCTTTCAAATTGTCATGAACAATCTGCTACTCGTGTCTCTCACCAACATTTAAAGTACAGTCTTTTTTCTCCAGGTACAGCAAGGCAGTCAAAGAACCATCTATCACATCAATATCCCAGGTACCACAGATAAAGAGAACAAAAAGAACACAACAAGAAATTTATTCCTATTGTCATTCAAGATTGGGTGCCAGTGCCTACTTCCTACACAACAGATAACATGGGGCACGTCTGATGACTTTGGCTATATAATTTTAGACTAAATTTTGTGGAGGAGGAAGAGCAGGTCCATTTAGTCTAATTTTATTGGTCAGAGCTTACACAAAACTTGTCACACCTAACAAGTGATATTGGAAAATGAAGATTTTTCTTTTTTAATTGATTATGAAACCAATTGCACATCAACTGTTACTATTGGAGAAGAGGAGAGCCCAAATTTAGAAACTAGTCATTGTTTCATAAAATTTCATTCTTCTTTTTTTTTTTTTTTTTTTTAATATAATGTTTATTTTGATCATAGTGGCTTACATATTGTTGACAATAATATTTTAGGTACATATTTACATAAAATCAGGGGGGATTCCCATCCCCAAATTGTCCTCCCTACTCCCCCGTTTCTGTCTTACCTCCCATTTCCTCTTCCCTCACCCCCAGGGCGGCTAGAATATGTGGTCCCCTCTGTCTCTAACCAACTACTTAGTAGTCTTGCATCAGTTTGGTCTTGATGCCTCCCTTATTTCCCCCTCTAAGTAGGGGCAGGGGTAGCTAGTTCAATTTGCGTGGTTTTGCCTGAAAAAGAGAAAATAAATAAACCGGGGTAAGAGTTTAATACCCCGAAAATGGGCAGAATCCTTCTAGAGGTTCTCATCATCGATTTGGGAAATGAAGGAGAAAAAGAAGTTGAAACACTCCACCAGTACCAAAAGAAGTGTCAAATATCCAGTGAGGACTCCAGCTATAACGATAAGCACCACAAAAAAACAGATAAAAAATAAACCAAAACAAACTAAAAACAAACACAAACAAACAAAAAACACGCCGTGGTCTTGAAATAAGAAACATGGCGTAGCACATAACGAAAGAAAAGAAAGGAAGAGAAAGAAAAGAAAGAAGAAAAAAAAAAAAAAGAATAATTGGGGCCAACAATTTCAATAATCACATCCAAACTGAGGAATCAACCAAAATAGCTAGGTAAATAAAAATAATAATAACAATAATAAATGAAGGTAGGATATATATATATATATATATATATATATATATATATATATATATATATATATATACATAACCAAGGTTTCGTGTTTTTTGTATTTTTTTTTCCCTCCTGCCCTGGCACAGTAAATATTGGGGTCATTCGAAAAGGAATTCACTTGCCCTATAAGATATGGGGTTTCTCCATCCTTGGAGTATACTGTCATGGAATCAGCTCTAGTCTTTGCTCAGGATCATTACTCTCCAGGTTGTGGTTTTTTTTTTTTTTTTTTTTTTTTTTTTGGTGTGTGGAAAGCTTCTGCTCTGTCCAGTGTGATATCGTCAGAGCTCTGTGTTTAGCAGTCCCAGTATCTGTACATATCCTGAGGTGGGACTTATGGTGAAGTCAGTCTTTGTGAATCTGGAGGTTCTGTTACCTCAGTGCCATTTTAATCCATCTTCTGTGGTTGGTGATCTTGGTCTTTGCGCTGAACCTAGGAAGGCATCTAGGATAGCGTCTTTCTTTGTTCTTCCAGAAGCCCCTTTCCGTTACAATTGTCTCTGCCGGACCTTTGGGACTGGGGATCATGCTTATTGTGCAGGTCTTAGTTCAAACCCTAGACTAGGGCTTTTTTATTGGTCCCAAGATGTATACAGTCTGGTCGTGGTTCTAGTATCCAGTCATCTGTAAATCACGATCTTGGCTTTTGGACCTACCAAAGGGTGCCACGTCTTCTGGTTTTGTCTTGTCGTTAGCTGGTGAGGTAGGCTAAACTGCTCTAAGGTCAAGTTGTTCACATTTTCCTCATTGTCGAGATATCATGTTAGAGCTGGCCCTTGTTGTTGACCCTGCAGTAATAAGGCTGTCCCAGATGGAGATTGTTTCTTACAGCTGTTGTGAGGAGCTGTGCCGTTTCTATGTCTGGGATCCAGGGTTCAAGGCTGGTTGAATGGTATCTAATCACCTGAGGTCTAAGTTGATTCCACATGACATATTTTCAAGGTAGGAGATAACCCTGTATTGTAAACAACTATGAGTTCCTATCTCTAGTAGATAAGAGCTCTTTTTTTTTTTTTTTTTACTATGTAAGATTTCCCCTTTATTTAGTGTGCCTTTGCAGGGGGAAGTGGTGCTCCATTATATGTCGGAGTATTTGGGGTGGACAGAGTGAGTAACAGAGATAGGTCACATACCCAAAGACGATTAAAAAAAAAAAAAAAAAGGAAATAAAAGTGTATGTGCCCACAAATGTATATGTAAGGCAAACATTTAAATAAATAAGTTAATTAAAAAAATATAAAAAAATTAAAATGAGTTAGCGAAGTTTTTAAAGGACCAATGTGGTGCAAAAGACTACTTTGCATTTGGGAGAGAACAGGTAAAGAGTTGGTGTATTACAGGTCTTATGCCTATGTTGGAAGTACAGTTTTCCCATTGTCTTTTGGATTTTTCTTGTGGTGTGTGGGTTCCCAGGCATCTTCCAATCACACCCCCTGCCCCCCTTTAGATTGGTAAAAATTTGCAGCTGGGAGGTCTTGGAAGAGTTCTTGCATTGGGGATACTATTGGACCTAAGTCCGGTTTCAAGAAACAGTCCATGTTAGGGGGAGTTGGTAGGGAGGGTCTCGCAGCATGTGTCCACAGGGGAGTTGGCTGTCTTTTCTTGCAGGAGAAGATGTGTGGGTTCGGTTGGGTGACCCCTCGCCTGGGTGCTGGGTACTGGTTCATTGGGTAGGAGGTCGATCTTGATGCCTAAAAGATTAAGGACTGAGGGTGGAGAGTTTTAATATGGTGGGAGATCTGGATGGGATTGAGGGGTGAAGGGATAGTTGGATTTCCGGGGGGGAGAAAGGGGAAGATATATGGGAGGGGTATGAAGGAAGAGAAAAGAGAAAATACCGTAGAAAGGGAGAAGAGAAAGGGAAAAAAGTAAAGAGAAGAGTAGAAGAGAAAAAGAAAAGAGAAAAAAAATAGAGAAGAAAGGAGAGAATAGCAAGGGAATGCTGGTTTGGTTGAATGTGTTCGATGACTAGAGCCTGTAGTTTAGGTCTGTACATCGCAGGTACTGCTTTGGTGGTCTGACTGGTCACGTGCTTCGATTCCTAAAAGAAGGTTTAACCTAGAGATAAAGTGAATGTTAAAGAGTTTTCTCGTGGCCGTCTCATAGTGCAAGCAAGGTATGGTATCTCGTGTGGTATCCCGAGTTGCCATCTTAGTTTGTCCGCCCTTTGTATCTAAGGGCGCCTGTGGAAAGAAAAGCTGAGAGGTTATTTTTAAAATATAGTAAGGTAAAGGGATTAAAACGTAGTGTTATGGTATGTTGCCATTGCATTACGTGATTTCCCGCGGTGTTCTATACTTGTGTTCCTGTTTACGATCTCTAAGGGATTATTGTGGGCCTTTGTTGTAGGAGTCTGGTTACATACCTGTTCTCTCCATGTTGCTGTTTCTGTTGTTGCTGTTTTCTTTGTGGTATAATGTGCAGTCAAGAGTTTGCATTGTTCCTTTTTCATGTATTTTGGACACTGCTCCCACATATATGTTGACTATTACAGTGATCGGAGTTTCTACCCTGTTAAACCCTGTTATATGATTGTTAGGTATTAGTTGTGTATAAAATATATGTTCTAGGTGTTTCAGAATAGTGCTACCATTCTGTGTTTATCTTTTGTCTTCTGGCTTACTTCGTTTAACATAACATGATCTAGGTCCATCCACGTTGCTGCAAAGTCTGTGATTGTATCATTTCTAACTGCCATGTAATATTCCATTGTGTATATGTACCACATCTTAATGATCCATTCATCCGTTGTTGGACACCTAGGTTGGTTCCAAGATTTGGCTATTATACTGAGTGCTGCGATAAATAGTGGGGTGCATATGTATTTTGGAATGAATGTCCTTCCATCTTGTGGGTATATGCCTAGGAGGGCAATTGCTGGGTCAAATGGCAGCTCAATTCTGAGTTCTTTGAGCACTCTCCAGACTTTCCTCCATAGGTGTTGGACTAGGGGACATTCCCACCAGCAGTGGATGAGAGTTCCTTTCATACCGCATCCCCGCCAACAAAGGTTGTTTCCATTATTTTTGATGTGGGCCATCCTCACTGGTGTAAGGTGGTATCTCATTGTTGTCTTGATTTGGATCTCCCTGATGATGAGTGAAGGTGAGCATGTTTTCATGTGTTTGTTGGCCATCCTTCTGTCTTCCTCAGAGAAGTGTCTATTCATTTCATCTCCCCATTTTTTTATAGCTTTGTTTGCTTTTGGGGGGCTCAGCTTTCTGAGTGCTTTGTATGTTCTAGATATCAGCCCTTTATCTGATATGTCGAGTGAAAAGATTTTTTCCCATTCTGTTAACTGTCTTCTTGCGTTAAGCAGGGTTTCTTTTGCCATGCAGAAGCTTTTTAGTTTGATGTAGTCCCATTTGTTTATATTTGATGCTAACGTTCTTGCCATTGGTGCTCCATTCTCAAAGACCTTTTTGATATATAGGTCTTTGAGTGTTCTGCCTATTTTATTCTCAATAAACTTTATGGATTCGGGTCTGATTTCAAGGTCTTTGATCCACTTTGAGTTGATTTTTGTATAAGGAGTAAGGTATGGGTTGATTTTCACTTTTGTACATGTGGTTTTCCAGTTGTACCAACACCATTTGTTGAATAGGCTTTCTTTGTTCCATTTCAGATTCTTGCCTCTTTTATCAAATATTAGTTGGCTATATACCTGGGGGTTTATGTCTGGGAATTCTGTTCTGACCCACTGGTCTGATGTCCTGTCTCTGTTCCAGTACCATGCTGTTTTGATTACTATGGCTTTATAGTATAGTTTCAAGTTAGGTAAGGAGATGCCTCCCAGCTTCTTGTTTTTCAGTATTTGTTTGGCTATCCTGGGTCTTTTGTGGTTCCAGATGAATTTTGTGAATGCTTGTTCTAATTCTTTAAAGAATTGTGTCTGGATTTGGATAGGGATTGCATTAAATCTATATAGGAGTTTGGGTAGGATAGTCATTTTGATTATGTTAATTCTACCTATCCATGAGCATGGGATGTTCTTCCATTTCTTTAGATCATCTTCAATTTCTTTCTGGAGTGTTTTGAAGTTTCCCTGGTATAGGTCTTTCACTTCTCTTGTAAGGTTGATTCCTAGATACTTGATATTTTTTGATACTATCTTAAATGGAATTGTATTTTTAATCTCTCTCTCCTCAACTTCATTGTTTGTATATAGAAACGCTACTGTCTTTTGTGTATTGACTTTGTAACCAGCCACTTTGCTGTATTGGTTAATTGTTTCTAGGAGTTTTACTGTGGACTCTTTAGGTTTTTCGATGTATATCATCATATCGTCGGCAAAGAGAGATAGCTTGTGTTCCTCTTTCCCAATTTGAATTCCTTTGATTTCCTTCTCTTGTCGGATTGCTATTGCTAGGACTTCTAAGGTTATATTGAATAAGAGTGGAGAGAGTGGACAGCCTTGCCTAGTTCCTGATCTTAGTGGGAATGCTTCTAGTTTCTCACCATTGAGTATAATGTTGGCTGTAGGCTTTTCATAGATAGCTGTAACTATCTTGAGGAAGGTTCCTTCTAACCCTATTTTGCTGAGTGTCTTTAACATGAAAGGATGTTGGATTTTGTCAAATGCCTTCTCTGCATCGATTGATATGATCATGTGGTTTTTGTCTTTCATGTTGTTGATGTGGTGTATAATGTTGATTGATTTGCGTATGTTGAACCAACCTTGCATTCCTGGGATGAATCCCACTTGATCGTGATGTATGATCTTTTTGATGAAGTGCTGGATTCGGTTTGCTAATATTTTATTGAGTATCTTTGCATCTATGTTCATTAGTGAGATTGGTCTGTAGTTTTCTTTTTTGGTAGTGTCTTTGCCTTCTTTGGGAATGAGTGTGATATTAGCCTCATAAAAGGAGTTGGGGAGGATTCCTGTTTTTTCTATGGTTTGGAAGAGCCTATGGAAAAGTGGTAGTAACTCTTCTTGAAATGTTTGATAGAATTCACCTGTAAATCCATCTGGGCCTGGGCTTTTGTTCTTAGGGAGTTTTTTAATTACATCTTCAATTTCCTCTGAGGTGATTGGTCTGTTTAGGATTTCTAGATCTTCCTTTTCCAGTCTTGGAAGAGGGTGTTTTTCCAAGAATCTATCGATTTCTACTGGGTTCTCTAGCCTAGTTGAGTATAGTTGTTCATAATATGATCTCATGATATGTTGTATTTCTTGGGGTTCTGTTGTAATCTCTCCCCTTTCATTTGTGATCCTATTGATTTGGGTGTTTTCCCTCTTTTTTTTGGTGAGTCTTGCCAGTGGTTTGTCTATCTTGTTTATTTTTTCGAAAAACCAACTCCTGGTCTCATTGATTTTTTGTATTGTTTTCTTAGTTTCTATGTTGTTTATTTCTGCTCTGGTTTTTATTATTTCTTGCCTTCTGGATGTGGTTGGACTTCTCTGTTGCTGATGTTCCAATTCTTTGAGGTGATCTTTTAAACTGTTGGTTTTGTTATTTTCTTGATTCTTGACATAGGCCTGAATTGCTATGAGTTTCCCCCTAATTACTGCTTTTGCTGTGTCCCATAAATTTTGACATGTTGTCTCTTCATTGTCATTTGTCTCAAGGAATCTTTTTATTTCTTCCTTGAGTTGTTCTTTGATCCAGCTGTTGTTGAGCAGCATGTTGTTTAATCTCCAGGTATTAGTTTTTCTCCATTGCTTCTTCTTGACCTCAATTTTGAGCTCTGTGGCATAGTGATCTGAGAGGGTACTTCTAATGATCCTTACCTTTGTGGTCTTATATAGGTTGGCTTTGTATCCTAATATATGGTCTATTCTGGAGAAGGTTCCATGTGGGCATGAGAAGAATGTGTATTCTGCTTTCTGGGGGTGGAGGGCTCTATATAAGTCTATTAGCCCTAAATCTTCTAATTTTTCATTCAGAGCTCTTATTTCTTTGCTATTTTTCTGTTTGGTGGATCTGTCCAGTGGTGATAGTGGAGTATTGAGGTCCCCTGCTATTATCACATTTCCCTTCATGTGTTTCTCCAGGTTTGCCAGTAGTTGCCTCACATATTTTGCTGGCTCTACATTAGGTGCATAGATATTGACCAGGGTTAGTGTTTCTTGATCTAATGTTCCCCTGATCAGTAAGTAGTGACCCTCTTTGTCTCTGATCACTTTCTTGAGGTTGAATGCAATTTGGTCTGATATAAGAATTGCTGTCCCTGCTCTTTTTTGTTTTCCATTGGCCTGAATAATCACTTTCCATCCTTTTATTCTAAGCCTGTGCTTATCCTGCATCTGTAGGTGTGTTTCTTGCAGACAGCAGAAGTCCGGTTTATTTTTCCTAATCCAGTTCTCTACTATGTGTCTTTTAATTGGAGAGTTTAGTCCGTTAACATTTAGGGAGATTATTGAGAGAGAGGATTGTTGTGTAGTTGTGTTGTGTAGGGTGGTTTTTGTTACAATCGGGGGTTTGGATTGTGTAATTCGTCTTTGAGTAAGTCGTTTAGGATCGGTTTTGTTTGCACAAATAGTTCAAATTCGTTCTTGTTTGAGAATGTTTTTAGTCTATCCTCCCATATGAAAGTAAGTTTTGCTGGGTATTGGACCCTAGGTTGGAAATTTCTTTCATTCAGTCGTTTAAATATGTCATTCCATTGTCTTCTTGCTTGAATTATTTCAAATGGGAGATCTGGTTTGATTCTTATGTCCCTACCTTGGTACTTGAGGTTTCTTTTCTTCCTTATTTCTTTAAGGAGTTCTTCTTTCTCTTTGTTTTTTGCCAATTGGATTACCATGTGTCTTGGTGTTTGTTTATTGGGGTCTATCTTATTGGGAACTCTTTTTATTTCCTGTATTGGCATTGCAGTATCCTTCCAGAGGGTGGGGAAGTTCTCCGCTATTATCTCTCTGACTACTTGTTCTTCCCCTTTCCCTACTTCCTCCCCTTCTGGTATACCCACAATTCTTAGGTTGTTTCTTTTGTCCTTTTTCATTAGATACTGGACCTTTCCTTCCAGTGCTTTGCCTTTTATTTCTTTGTTGGTTTCTTGATCATTTTTTGTTTGCAGTTTTCCTTCGAGTTCTTCAATGTGTTTCTCCAATTCTGTGTTTCTGCTTGTAAGGCTTGTTACTTTGTCTGTTAATTCCTTCACTTCTTTTTGAATGGAATCTCTCATGTTCTTTAACATTTCTTCTTTAATTTGGCTGATTTGTTCATCCATAGATTTCTTATACTCGATAGCTAGGGTTTCTCTAATTCCTTTTATTAATTCTTGCATTTCCTTCCTCATGGCTGCTTTTAGGTCTTCATCGCGTGTATCTGTGTATTTTGGTGGACTTGGAAGCTTGCAAGAGTTTGTCACCATATCTCCAGATATTAGTGATTTCCTTGATTTATGCATATTTCTTTGTATTTAATGGTGTGTTTTAGAGTGCTGTGCTTCTAATTTTCACCTGTTTTGATCCCCTGTGGTGTGGGAGTTGGTTCCCTCCCTGAGGGTGGTTCTAGAGGGACTTTTGGGTGAACTCGCTGAGGTTTTGATCCTCCTGTACTCTTTATGTGGCCTGGTTAGTTGTTTTCCTCTTTTGTTGGCAGCTAGTACTGGCCCTTTCCTGACCACAGTGGTGGGGGGCACTGTTTCTCCTCTCCTTTTTCTCCTCTCCTCTACTAGTTGGAAGTCAGTCTTCCTCTTTATTCCTGTCAGCAGGTGTAGTTCCGCTTCTGGCCACACTGGTTGCGGGCGCTGTTGAGCCTGACTCTCTGTTCCCTCCCTTATCTGGGGGTCAATGAAGCTCTGCTCCTCCGAGTTACCGCGGAAGAAATTCCCCCAGTCAAGCCCTCCCGGTAGCTGCTCTCAGCCCTAGGGGGGGGTCTCAGGTCCACTCTGGGGCTCGGGGCTAGGATGCTCTAGGTTACCTAAAGGTCCAGGGGGCAGGCCCAAGCTCACCTAGTCTATTCGTCCCACCTGTCCCAGCTGGGCAGGTGACTCCGGCCCACTAGGTACTAGGGAATGTCCTCCCCAGTCTACGCTCGAGTCAGGTGGGATGAACTCTGGGGCCTGGAAGTTGAGGCAACGGGTGGTGTGGTCTCTGTGCCAACAAGCTGGCCTCTGCAGTCTATGGGGGGGGGGTCGCGCGCAGGGTGGCTGGTGGCTGCGGGTCGTCCATGTGTGAGCGCCCTAAAACAGTGCACTCACCATGGACGCCGGGGTTCCCTACTCCCCGTTGGCGCGGCTGGCCTCTGCAGTCTATGAGGGGGGGGGGTCGCGCGCAGGGTGGCTGGCGGCCGCGGGTCGTCCACGTGTGAGCGCCCTAAAACAGTGCACTCACCATGGACGCCGGGGTTCCCTACTCCCCGTTGGCGCGGCTGGCCTCTGCAGTCTATGAGGGGGGGGGTCGCGCGCAGGGTGGCTGGCGGCTGCGGGTCGTCCACGTGTGAGCGCCCTAAAACAGTGCACTCACCATGGACGCCGGGGTTCGCTATTCCCCGTTGGCGCGGCTGGCCTCTGCAGTCTATGAGGGGGGGGGGTCGCGTGCAGGGTGGCTGGCGGCTGCAGGTCGTCCACGTGTGAGCGCCCTAAAACAGTGCCAAGTTGTTTTTTTTTAATCTTATTATAGACTTCTATTTTCATCTGTTCCCATTCTTTGACTAATTTTTCCATTGCCTGTTTATTTGCTTTAAGTTTTTTTCCAATCTCTCCTGCTGTATGGAATTGTTATGTATCTCATCTTCCACAGCACCAAGTCTATTCTCAGCTTCTGATACCCTATCCCAGAGCTTATCTATTTTGTCATTCAATTTGTTTACTGACTTTTTTAGGCCTGTTATTTGACCTGTTATTTCAGTTTGGAGTTTTTTTATTTCTGTCTTCATATTTTCTTGGTTCTTATTAGTGTTCTGTTCAACTCGATCTATGGTTTCTTTGAGTTCGTTGAGCATCTTCCATATTGCTAGTCTAAAGTCCTTATCTGAGAGGTTGATTATTTGGTTGGTCATTATCTGGTCATCAGAATTGTCATCTTCATTCTCTATGTCTGATGCTGGCCTGCATTGTTTCCCCATTGTCACACTTGTATTGTGGGTTTTTCTATCTGTTGTGGTGGTATTCATTGGCTAAATGATGCAGGCAGCACACTCCTCTGGCTCTGCCCTTTCTGTATGGGTCGACTTGCCTCCAAGGGAGGGGAGTCCTCCGTGGATGAAGCCTCGCACAGGATCAAATCTTAGTCCCGAGCACGCAGCAGAGAAGACAGTCTGGAGAGAAATGCTGGACTTCAGTGATCCAGCACAGTTCTTAGTGTGATTTTTTTCTTCTTGTTACGATGGTGTTCTTTTATTATAAAGCATGCCTTATAAATCATATAATTTATTCTTTGTGGTTTTATTCTATGTGATTGAGTATATCAGTAATAAATTAAATTTGTAAATAATAAAATAAAAACAGGACTGTGGTTCATAACAATTCATCGTGCAGAGAATATCTCTTTAAATTTGCCCCTTTTTGCACATTAGTAGTAGTAGTAGTATGTAATAATTTGCAACTAAATATTATATGCTTAAATTTTATTTTGAAGGCGAGAGATATAGATAGCACAACGGTAGGGCATTTGTCTTGCATGTGATTCAATTCCCGGCATCCCATATTGTCCCCCAGCCTATCGGAGTCAATTTCTGAGTGCAGAGACCAGGAGTGACCCCTGGGCATCACTGAGTGTGGCTCAGAAACCAATCAATGAAACAATAAATAAATAAAGTTTAAAAATTAATATGTAATAAAATTAAAGATTCTTTTAACTTAAATTCATGCCTTTTTGCTTTTTTTAAAATATTAATATAAGCTACATTTGACACAATAGTCCTCTGACCAGGGATAGGAAATCCCTGATTTCATGGGAAGAAAGATCCTACAACAACAAATTCCTAGAAATGAAATACCCAACTCTGAATGTAAACTGGTCTCTATAATGCGATTTCTTGGCCTGTGATACCATTTTGTAAAATTTCCCAACCCTGAATGTAAATACCCAACTGTGAAATAAACTAGCCTCTATATGAAAATTCTACATGGGTTCTTTCAACATAATAGCTTTATTTACAGTAGATACAACATAGAATCAACCTAATGACCATTAAGATGTAACCAGATAAATAAGTTATAATATAAATACTCAGTGGAATACTATTCTGACAATAAAGAAAATAAAAGTGCCTTTGGGGACAAAATGGATAGATCTTGAGGTGACTATACTAAGTGAAATAAGAAAGTGAAAGACCATTTACAGATGGTTTTCCACATAGGTGGAAAACGAAAGTGAAAAAAAGAATATGTGTATATATATATGTGTGTGTGTGTGTGTATATATATATATATATATATATATATATAAATGATGGCTGAATATCTGAAATGCCATTAATATTCAACCAGTAATAAATCAATGGAAAATACTTAACTTTAAACTTTGTACCTATTCTTGCTCCTTTTCTTGGTCCTTTTCCTTCGAGATTTTCGTTAAATAGCTAAACAGCTTAGTCTTGTGATGTTAGATTTCTCTTTACAAGAAAACAAAGAAAAGGTCGAAGAACTTCATGAATTATTATTTAATCCTATAACAGAAACATGATGTATCTCGATTACAATGTGTTTTGAAGCCTTAAATCTTAAACTAACTCCTATCTGTTTTGAGGGATGAATGAGCACCTACTAATCCAAAGACAGAGAAGAAAATGAGATGTTTGAGAAGAAAATTATAAAAACCACTACCACCATTTGTAATTTGATGTTCTGTATAGCAGGTAATTTGTGGCATGTATAATATAATATACTTTTCTTATTCTTGAGAAATCCAGTCTAGATGTTCAGAGCATACATACAATTTTTACTGACATGTATGTGTTCATTTCTATAGTTGCATAACAAATGGAGCAGTTTAATGAGAGACCATTTGTCATTTCACACTTCCTGGAGTTATCTGCTCCAGGTTACATTGGGCTGAAGTAAATGTCATCGGAGCTGTAATACTATCAAAGTCTGGGCTTCTCTTCTAAGCTGACATGGCTTCACTGAACATAACCTCCTTGGTGTTGTAGGACTGAGTCAGTTTAATTCTGTCTCAGCTCCTAAAGAGTTCTGTCATCTTGCTATCTGATCCTCTCATGGAAGCTGCCCTTTTCAAACTAGTGGTAAAGCTTTCCCCAGAGATTGTTTCAATTCTTCTTTATTTGGAAGGTTGGATGTTCCCTGGCAGAATACCTAGGGCTTCTGGTGATACTCAGCCAACCATGCCCAGTAGTTTAGTGCTCAGGCTCCAGGATGTAGTTTTATTTAAGCCCTGCCAGGTACCACCAGGGCAACACTTGTGGTACTTATGTATCACAAGGGCAACACCTTATGATGCTTGGGGCACCACAAGGTGCAGAAAACCCATTGCTATCTCCAAGACCCTACTTTTAAAAAAATAATTTGTTTTATTTTAGGCAGTGTGATTAGTAAAACTCTTAATTACAGTTTTATGCATTCCGTGCTTTTACTTCACACCCTCTACTGAAGTGTCACCCCATCTACCCCTTTTTGTGCCCCCTGTTTCTTAAACTCAGATATGTATCCTTGAACACATAATTATGTTAATCTTCCTGAGAAATAATGCAGAGTCAACTGACTAGGGATTTTAATTGCATCTGTCAAATGCCTTCACCACTATCATACAAGATATTATTGGAGATGATATTCTGTGACATTCACAAATCTCACCCATGTTCACAGGGAGGAGATTAAATAGAATTTACTCTTCAGGTGACTGTAATCCTGAAACCCATAGTGGAAGAGACTAACATGATGGAATTGACAATAACCCTGAATTTTTGTTTGTGTTTGTGTTTACATACATATGCTTGTGCATATACTATGAGGCACCTATAATGTTAGAAAGTCACTCCTAAAATGACTCTTCCCAAAAAAGTTTAAAGTCACACTCTTTTCTTTTTTTTTTCTTTTTTTTTTTTTTTGGTTTTTGGGTCACACCCAGCAGCGCTCAGGAGTTACTCCTGGCTCTATGCTCAGAAGTCGCCTCAGGCAGGCACAGGGGACCATATGGGATGCCAGGATTCAAACCACAGTCCTTCTCCATGAAAGACAAATGCCTTACCTCCATGCTATCTCTCCAGCCCCAAAATCACACTCTTAAGATCCACAATCTTACACAAAACATTTATTATTTCCTTTTTACTATTATTCCAGAAATGGAAGATGCATTTAATCCTTTCTCACAATGGTCCTCAAACTACGGTCCGTGGGCCACATATTGTATTTATTCCCATTTTGTTTCTTCACTTCTAAATAAGATATATGCAGTGTGCATAGAAATTTGTTCATAATTTTTGTTTTTACTATAATCTGGCCCTCCAAAGTCTGAAGGACAGTGAACTGGCCCCCTGTTTAAAAAGTTTGATGACCCCTGCCAAAAGAGTCTTATTTAAGATAACTTTGAAATGTGTATGTAGAAATTTCAGGCAATTGCTTTTTCTTGCCTGGAAAACTCTAAAGTGAATTTGAAGCCAGGAGCAGCACAGTGGCTGCCATATGGATAAGACCTTTCTAACTAAGGAAGAACAGAAGCATCAGAAGCCTTAAAACTGTTTTCTACATTTAGAATCAGCAGAATATTTGTGTTGGCAGCATCCCATCACTCACAGCGGGATATCTGACAGAATGCACTCTGTACATAACCCATGCAAGCCCCAGATCAAGAGGAGAGTATTTGCATAAACAGAATCCTAGAGACCATGTCATCACTATCTTTCTCTTCCTCTTCCATCCTTCTCTTCTCTACAAGCTAGTAAGATTAAATTTCTTGGGCTACCTTCCATGAACATCAAGGAATGCAATAGGCATGAATGTTACATTGACACCAGCAGTGCCACCACAGAAAATTGTTTGTCCACTCTTTTCATTTCTCAGGACGAGCAGGCATCTAAAGATTTTGCACCTGTTCAAGTTAGCCCTGGCAAATGCAGTTGGTATTTATATTAATAGAATGATGTTTTCATAACAAAATGAATGTTCAGCAATCATGACACTCACTCTGGATGCACTTATATGTGCACAGACCAGGAGGAAGAGTCACTCTTACATAAAGCCCACTGGCCAAGGTGAAAAACACAAGTATCTCAAGCTAAATAAACAGGACCATTGAAGAAGTTTTTCAGGAATGGCTAGACTCAAATATTAGAAATTAAATTAGGTATCTAATGAAAAAGAAATCATGTCGGATATAAATGGGTTTCTGGTGGGTAATATACCTTTGAACCTTTTTGTATTCCATCTCCTGTTTCTGTAATTTGGGTATTATCTCCCCAGAGTAGAACCGAGAACTGGTGAGATCATACTTGGCTTAATACCTGACAGTTTGTTTGGAATCACCAGGGTAAATACTGCCCACCCATTTTGTAACATTTGCACAAATTAACTGAAACCAGCTACCCAATTCCTTGTTCATCGTTGGATCTACTGATTAACCCTCACAGCTGTGACCTCATTAAATCCAGGCTCTGGCCATAGCGAAGCAGCTGTCAAATTAGGAAGAAGCAAGTTGCCACTATGGGCCAAGCATGTTCAAATCAATAGGCACTTTAAAGGGCTTTAGAAAGTTAGAATTCTAATTCCAATTTATATTTTGCCATGGGCTTTCAACTGAATCAAATATGGTCTATAATTTGTTGTTGTTGTTGTGTGTGTGTATGTGTGTTTTGTTTGTTTTATGAACAAAGCAGAGTCTATCACAGAGCAGGACATAGATTTTCGCTGAAAATGTTGGATCTGTATCAAATGAATATGAGTTTTAACATGCATTTACATATTTAAAATATCAGTTCCTGATGTATTTTTGGCAAGAAATAATTTGCTAGCTTTGACAAGAGGCCAACAAGGTTCTAAGTATAGAACTCTGAAATCTCCTGCAGCAGGAGTACCCTAGAAAAGGAGAGGTAAAAATCAGGAAAGAATTAGGAGCACAAGGGGTAGTGCCATAGTACGGTGGGGAGAGCGTTTGCCTTCCATGCAGCTGACTCGGATTCAATTCCCAACACTCCACGTGGTCCTCTGAGCACACCAGGAATGTTCCCTGAGCTCAGAGCCAGGAATAAACCCTGATTGGGAACACCCCCACCCAAAAAGAAAGGAAAGAAAAAAGAATTTGAGCACAATCCACTTGGAATGCAGGATATAAAGACCTGCATTGCAGTCAAGCATGCTCTCTTCCAGAAGAATCTTAAAGGTGTGTGAGGGGAGAAAAAAGACTCAGCATCTGCTCATTAAAATCTGGTTCAAGGATGAAATTGATTCTCTGCTGTTCCAATACTTGAAACACAAATAGTGTCCGGTCAAAGGCAAGGTGCATTTTTATTTCATGGTAAAGTGCAGGAAACTCTCAAAGACAAGCCTAGATACTTGAGTTTGGGTTCCAATTCAGCCTTAGCAAACCAGTAAGGACTTGGGACATGTCTTAAATCTCTATAAAAGAAGGTTCATTCATAACGTCAGAATCTTTTCTCAGTGATTTTAATGATCTCATTCGTCTCTTGTGAGTAAAGAATGAACAAACACACTAACTCAAGAAGATACTTTATATTGGATCAAGATGGATCCGAACTCTAATTTTTTCCCGTTAGGGTAATTTTCTTCTCTATTTGTTTGCCCTTTAGCCTATTATCAAACAGGTGCTGTCCTTTGGCACCCCCTGGTGGTAGCTATAGCCATGACACGCACCTTACCCATGTGGTCTTTGAAGATCGAAGTGCTAACAGTGGAAGCATGATAGATCCCAGATTGCTATTTAAAAGTGAGAGAAGCAGTCCAAAACCTTGTTTTAATTGTATTATAACTTTTAGTACATTTATTTTTGAAGGCTTAAGTAGGCACGTTGTTTTTTTAAGAAGTGACTTAATGAGGGGTGTGTGTAAAAAAAAAAACTGACTTAATGAAATGCTTTATTGATTTACTAAACACCATGAACTAACCTACTACAAATTGAAGTATTTACAAAATAACAAGAACTTCTACTTCCATTATAGAAAAAAATTGTTATAGAAAAAATAATAAAACAAGATGTGTTTAGCTATTTTGTAGAGATATTTTCCTTTGAGCATAATTTAAATATAAGAAATACGAGAAACTATGTCATCTGAGTTTCCCTAACTATATATATTGATGCAATATAATGTAACAAATATTTACTAAGACTTTTCATACCTCTATTTTACTTGAAAACAATTTACAGAGAAAAATATAAAATTCAAAGGTCAGTTAAGTTTTTTTAATATTCTATGAAAAGATAAGCAAATATTTTTAATATTGTGAATCACTGGAAAACAAAATATACCTTCACCAAGATCAGGAGTAACCCCTGAGCACTGCCGGGTGTGACCCAAAAAGCACACAAAAAAAAGATAATTTATACTTAATAGGTAAACTATAGTTTCTATATTTACATCAGTACTACTTAATTTATAATTATACTCTACCTTTAATTTTGAAATAATGTTGGAGTTTAGTGGGGTTTTTATGTTTTGTTTTCTTTTCTTTTGGTTTGGTTTTCGGGCCAGCATCAGTGATGCTCAGGGGTTACTCCTGGCTATATGCTCAGAAATTGCTCCTGGCTTGGGGGACCGACCAAATGGGACACCAGGGATTGCACCCAGCTCCGTCCTGGGTCAGTCGCGCACAAGGTAAATGCCCTATCGCTGCTGCCCTATAGTTTAGTTTTTTCGTTTTTCTTTTGGGGCTTACTTGGCATTGCTCAAGGATTATGTCTGCTTTGCACACAAGGATCACCCCTGGAAAAGTACAGGGGACCATGGAGCTTAAAGGTTTGTTTTTTTTTAAAACTGTCTTTTATTTAGTAAAAGCAGATACAAAAAAATTACAATTAACATTATTTTAATTAGAAAGTTGATGACAATCCCAAAAAATAAGCAAATATGGTGTATGTTGATAGAAAAATCTCACAAAACTTTACTTCTTCTGTACTTTAAAGACTAATTCACTTCCAAAAAGTAAAAAATTAAAAATCAAATTGATTCATGCATTTAATTTGATTTGATCATAACAAATGTAACTTTCTCAAGGTAGGAATAAATATAATAATAACACTATAACACTCTGAGAAAAGAAAGAAAAGTCAATATTCCCTAAAGGAGATAAACATTTCTTTGTCATGTTTACTCAACTCCTGGCAAAGATAGTTAGACGTTATACCACACAGTTCAAATAGGGTTTGTCTCCAGAAAAATAAATTATATATATAAATATAAGTATATATATTTATATATATATCATTGCATCTCAGAGATTGGTTGGAAAATCTGGTTTTGTTCCCAGTGGTTGTCTCTTTTCAACCATGTTTATAAGCATTATCAACTTTTTATGAGCATCTTGCCTGCCTCTCCACACTCCTAAATATTTCCCTCTACTCTCATGAGTAGAAACATTGCTTCTCCTCAAAGACTGCCACTAAATTTACCCTATTTATTGACCATTAGGATGTGCATCCACTCTACTGGGGTCATACACTAACTATAATACTGTGAAGTTCTGGGACTGGAGAGATTACACGGCGGTAACATGGCGTTTGCCTTGCACAGGGTGGTTCCAATCCCAGCATCCCATATGGTCCTGTGAGCCTGCCAGGAGCGATTTCTGAGAGCAGAGCCAGAAGTAACCCCTGAGCTCCACCAGATGTAACCCAAAAACAACAACAACAACAAAATACTGTGAGGTTCACTGGTGCCCCAAATCTCTACCTTATTTAATAATTTTTGGGTCCCTTGAGCCAGGTAAATTCTGCTGTTGACATATTGGTGGCATGCTCTCTGCAGTCAGGGATACATTTTATTGTGTGTTGAACAAATTAACCAGATATGGGGAAATAAAAGAATAAAGTGAGTACCTACTAGAAGAATAAACCATTCTACTTCTCTGCAATAGATACCACGGCCTATTTGAACATCATGTTTAAGAAAAATAAAGCATAGAGAAACCTGCTCTATGGCTAGAATTACCCACACTATGACCTCTGTTATCCTGGACTTGGACAAGAAGTCATTGCCCAGAACTTATTTGTTCATTAGAAGTCAACATTCACTATTTTATGATCTTTAGATTTCTTTTTTTAATCATTGCTTGGCCATTCTATACCGATGTGAGGTCGCTCAGCACAAGAGCCAACTATAAAATAAATTGAGTGCACCAATACTGTTAGTAATAATGCCTATGGTATCAAGTTTTATTTTAAAATAATTTATACAATCTCTATTTGAAATGAAGGAAGGATTACATCTTGAAAATGTTTTAACTGGAAAATCCCAGAAGTCAATTTGGTCTTTTATCCATGGACTGTCATCCTATATGACCCCCTCACCTTCCCATATTACTCCAGGAACTCGCTGCTCTCAGTCCTGACCTGCAATGATCAGATTAGATACTTAGGGTTCTTAACTCTCTTACTGTGCTGCCAATAATAGTTCACTGGAGTGCCAATTTTAGTGATGGTTTCTTACTATACAAATACCTGTCCAACCAGAACTGAACTGTTACCACAAGTCATTTTCCTTAAGCCACAGAATAACTATCAGATGGGAACTGCTAACAGTTATTCTTCACCAACCTCAGGAGTTTCCAAATAAGAGACTTTCACATATCATAGAAATTCCAGTGAATAACACTATATTACAATGAAGCAAATTCAGCCATGATGTAGAAATTTTCTTGGGTAATAATTCCATGAAGAATGCTTTTGAAATATTTTTCTTACAATTAGTTGCTTTCATCTCCTAGAAAGGAAATCTATACATCTACAATGGAGTAGAACAGTGTAGGGTAGAAACAAACAAGCTATCAGCAGCAAAGAGATAGTTGATACTAATTAATTCAGGATTCATTGAAGCCTCTTTTCTACTCGATTAATGTCTGACAATAATACACTTTTCTTCTGGTGGTTCTACTTTGGGAGTTCTTGGTAATGAGTGACATTTAGTCTTGGGGATTGAACCAGGGTTTCACACATACACATCATGAGTCTTCCACTTGAATGATATCCTTGGCTCTGAAGCTGTTTTTTAATTGATTCTAGCTGATTTGGACAAGTTGTTTCAAGGAAAGTGCTAACAAGACACACATAGTTTGATAATTATTATTTCCTAAAGTAAATTTTTTGAAACCTCATAATATAGTAATTTTTAGAAAAATAGAATTTTGTACTTGCTAAGATCATAAATCATCATTTCTATGCCATAAAGTAGCATAAACTCTGAGTAGTTAAATTTTTTTCAAATAATGAGTTACATATACAAGTAACTTATAATTGCATGTTTGTATATAAATAGGAAAACAATTTAATACTAGAGTAATTAAATTAGAGTAATCATTCACAATTGACCTCTGAGGTTTAATTAATATATGCTCATTAAGAAAATAATTTAAGTCCTCCTAAAGTGAAAAATAATACAATTATTTAGAAATTTAAATTAATATTCTTTTCAGAGAATAATCTTGAAACTATATTAGTCAAAATAATATGTATGGTATATATTTGCAAAATATTTGCATGTAAGGACAATTGTTTTCCTGAGATTTTAAAAATAATACCTTCATATTTTCAAACTGATGATCTCTGAACTTCTTGTGGCTTGCCTCATTCATTTTGCAGAAGAGAATAGTCAGATGGAAAGGAGAAATCTCTATGATGATGCAACTTGTCTGAAGAGCTGGGAAACATTGGAGTCTACACATCATCTCTGTTTGAGCTGAAAAGGACTGGGTCACACTAGGTAGTGCTCAATGGTTACTCCTTATACTCTGCACTCAGGAACTATCCTAACGGTGTTTGGTGGACCATGGGGGATATCTGGGGATTGAACCCAGGTTGTCTTCATGCAAGGCAAGTAAGTGCCTTATCAGCTGTACCATCCCTCCATTCTCTCGTGTCACTAGTTCAAATATACTTTAAGCACTTTAAGGTGCTGTGATTTGTCTGCTTCTGTATGACAAGGTTTTTTCCCTGGAATAAGCTTTGTAAAGACCCAATTTAAAAAAATATTGTGATCACTATACTATTTGACTACATACATTGACTTCCAATCTGATTTCCATCTCTTTTATCTTTTATGACCTACAGATACTACTAATTGCTAAAATAGTATTAAAAAGTGTCTTAAAATCGTCTTACAAAAATTCTTTAAATATGTTTGCCTAATAATATAAAATTTACTTTAAAATCCCTGAGTAACAAAATGCAAATATAGATCAAGTTGTCATTTAAAATTTTAAGAAAATAGAAAAATTGAGATCTTTCCTGTGTTTTATTTTGAGGTCTGATTGAGTTCCAAATATTTCTCTTTTTTTTTTTTTTTTTTTTTGAGTTTCAATTCCTAACTTTGTGAGAAGTGATATATTGTTTTCATAAAGAACTGGATTAGTTGGCATTCCTAGAAGCAGTGCATTAAGTGTCTCTTTAACCCTGTATTCCTGACAACACTTTTTTTTATTCTTTTGGTTAAGTGTCAGTCTCAATTGGTATAAACTAATATCTTTTTTATTTTTCTTTTTTTTTATTTAAACACCTTGATTACATACATGATTGTGTTTGGGTTTCAGTCATAAAAGGAACACCACCCATCACCAGTGCAACATTCCCATCACCCAAGTCCCAAATCTCCCTCCTCCCCACCCAACCCCCGCCTGTACCCTAAACAGGCTCTACATTTCCCTCATACATTCTCAATATTAGGACAGTTCAAAATGTAGTTATTTCTCTAACTAAACTCATCACTCTTTGTGGTGAGTTTCCTGAGGTGAGCTGGAACTTCCAGCTCTTTTCTCTTTTGTGTCTGAAAATTATTATTACCAGGGTGTCTTTCATTTTTCTTAAAACCCATAGATGAGTGAGACCATTCTGCGTTTTTCTCTCTCTCTCTGACTTATTTCACTCAGCATAATAGATTCCATGTACATCCATGTATAGGAAAATTTCATGACTTCATCTCTCCTGACAGCTGCATAATATTCCATTGTGTATATGTACCACAGTTTCTTTAGCCATTCGTCTGTTGAAGGGCATCTTGGTTGTTTCCAGAGTCTTGCTATGGTAAATAGAGCTGCAATGAATATAGGTGTAAGGAAGGGGTTTTTGTATTGTATTTTTGTGTTCCTAGGGTATATTCCTAGGAGTGGTATAGCTGGATCGTATGGGAGCTCGATTTCCAGTTTTTGGAGGAATCTCCATATCGCTTTCCATAAAGGTTGAACTAGACAGCATTCCCACCAGCAGTGGATAAGAGTTCCTTTCTCTCCACATCCCCGCCAACACTGTTTATTCTCATTCTTTGTGATGTGTGCCATTCTCTGGGGTGTGAGGTGGTATCTCATTGTTGTTTTGATTTGCATCTCCCTGATGATTAGTGATGTGGAACATTTTTTCATGTGTCTTTTGGCCATGTGTATTTCTTCTTTGTCAAAGTGTCTGTTCATTTCTTCTCCCCATTTTTTGATGGGGTTAGATGTTTTTTTCTTGTAAAGTTCTGTCAGTGCCTTGTATATTTTGGAGATTAGCCCCTTATCTGATGGGTATTGGGTGAATAGTTTCTCCCACTCAGTGGGTGGCTCTTGTATCCTGGGCACTATTTCCTTTGAGGTGCAGAAGCTTTTCAGCTTAATATATTCCCATCTGTTAATCTCTGCTTTCACTTGCTTGGAGAGTGCAGTTTCCTCCTTGAAGATGCCTGTAATGTCCTGTAGTGTTTTGCCTATGTGCTGTTCTATATATCTTATGGTTTTGGGGCTGATATCGAGGTCTTTAATCCATTTGGATTTTACCTTTGTACATGATGTTAGCTGGGGGTCTAAGTTTAATTTTTTGCAAGTGGCTATCCAATTGTGCCAACACCACTTGTTGAAGAGGCTTTCCCTGCTCCATTTAGGATTTCCTGCTCCTTTATCAAAAATTAGATGGTTGTATCTCTGGGGAACATTTTCTGAGTATTCAAGCCTATTCCACTGATCTGAGGACCTATCCTTATTCCAATACCATGCTGTTTTGATAACTGTTGCTTTGTAGTACAGTTTAAAGTTGGGAAAAGTAATTCCTCCCATATTCTTTTTCCCAATGATTGCTTTAGCTATTCGAGGGTGTTTATTGTTCCAAATGAATTTCAAAAGTGTCTGATCCACTTCTTTGAAGAATGTCATGGGTATATTTAGAGGGATGGCATTAAATCTGTATAATGCCTTGGGGAGTATTGCCATTTTGATTATGTTAATCCTGCCAATCCATGAGCAGGGTATGCGTTTCCATTTCCGTGTGTCCTCTCTTATTTCTTGGAGCAGAGTTTTATAGTTTTCTTTGTATAGGTCCTTCACATATTTAGTCAAGTTGATTCCAAGATATTTGAGTTTGTGTGGCACTATTGTGAACGGGGTTGTTTTCTTAATGTCCATTTCATCCTTATTACTATTGGTATATAGAAAGGCCATTGATTTTTGTGTGTTAATTTTGTAGCCTGCCACCTTGCTATATGAGTCTATTGTTTCTAGAAGCTTTTTGATAGAGTCTTTAGGGTTTTCTAAGTAGAGTATCATGTCATCTGCAAACAGTGAGAGCTTGACTTCTTCCTTTCCTATCTGGATTCCCTTGATATCCTTTTCTTGCCTAATCGCTATAGCAAGTACTTCCAGTGCTATGTTGAATAGGAGTGGTGAGAGAGGACAGCCTTGTCTTGTGCCAGAATTTAGAGGGAAGGCTTTCAGTTTTTCTCCATTGAGGATAATATTTGCCACTGGCTTGTGGTAGATGGCCTTCACTATATTGAGAAAGGTTCCCTCCATTCCCATCTTGCTGAGAGTTTTGATCAAGAATGGGTGTTGGACCTTATCAAATGCTTTCTCTGCATCTATTGATATGATCATGTGGTTTTTATTTTTCTTGTTATTGATGTTGTGTATTATGTTGATAGATTTACGGATGTTAAACCAGCCTTGCATTCCTGGGATGAAACCTACTTGATCGTAGTGGATGATCTCCTTAACGAGGCATTGAATCCTATTTGCCAGGATTTTGTTGAGGATCTTTGCATCTGCATTCATCAGTGATATTGGTCTGTAATTTTCTTTTTTGGTAGCGTCTCTGTCTGGTTTAGGTATCAAGGTGATGTTGGCTTCATAAAAGCTATTTGGAAGTGTTTCTGTTTGTTCAATTTCATGAAAGAGTCTTGCCAAGATTGGCAGTAGTTCCTCTTGGAAAGTTTGATAGAATTCATTAGTGAATCCATCTGGACCTGGGCTTTTGTTTTTCGGCAGACATTTGATTACTGTTTTAATTTTATCAATGGTGATGGGGGTGTTTAGATATGCTACATTCTCTTCCTTCAACCATGGAAGAATATAAGAGTCCAAGAATTTATCCATTTCTTCCAGGTTCTCATTTTTAGTGGCGTAGAGTTTTTCAAAGTAGTTTCTGATTACCCTTTGAATCTCTGTCATATCAGTAGTGATCTCTCCTTTTTCATTCCTGATACGAGTTATCAAGTTTCTCTCTCTCTCTTTCTTTGTTAGGTTTGCCAGTGGTCTATCAATCTTGTTTATTTTTTCAAAGAACCAACTTCTGCTTTCGTTGATCTTTCGGATTGTTTTTTGAGTTTCCACTTCGTTGATTTCTGCTCTCAGCTTTGTTATTTCCTTCTGTCTTCCTATTCTTGGGTCCCTTTGTTGAGCATTTTCTAGTTCTATTAGCTGTGTCATTAAGCTACTCAGGTAAGCTCCTTCTTCCTTCCTGATGTGTGCTTGCAAAGCTATAAATTTTCCTCTCAGTACTGCTTTTGCTGTGTCCCATAAGTTCTGAGAGTTTGTGTCTTTATTGTCATTTGTTTCCAGGAACCTTTTTATTTCCTCCTTGATTTCATCTCGGACCCACTGGTTATTGAGCATGAGGCTGTTTAACTTCCAGGTGTTAAAGTGTTTCTTCTGAGTCCCTTTGGAGTTCACAAATAATTTCAGAGCCTTGTGGTCAGCGAAGGTAGTCTGCAAAATTTCTATCCTCTTGATCTTATGGAGGTATGTTTTATGTGCCAGCATGTAGTCTATCCTGGAGAATGTCCCATGTACATTGGAGAAGAATGTGTATCCAGGTTTCTGGGGATGGAGTGTCCTATATATATCCACTAGGCCTCTTTCTTCCATTTCTCTCCTCAGGTCTAGTATATTCTTGTTGAGTTTCAGTCTGGTTGACCTGTCCAGTGTTGACAAAGCCGTGTTAAGGTCCCCCACAATTATTGTGTTGTTGTTGATATTATTTTTCAGATTTGTCAACAGTTGAATTAAATATTTTGCTGGCCCCTCATTCGGTGCATATATGTTTAGGAGAGTGAATTCTTCCTGCTCTACGTACCCCTTGATTAATATAAAATGTCCGTCTTTGTCCCTTACAACCTTCCTGAGTATAAAGTTTGCATTATCTGATATTAGTATGGCCACTCCAGCTTTTTTATGGGTGTTGTTTGCTTGGATAACTTTTCTCCAGCCTTTTATTTTGAGTCTATATTTGTTCTGACTATTCAGGTGCGTTTCTTGTAGGCAGCCGAAGGTTGGATTGAGTTTTTTGATCCATTTAGCCACTCTGTGTCTCTTAACTGGTGCATTTAGTCCATTGATGTTGAGAGAAAGAATTGTCCTGGGATTTAACGCCATCTTTATTTCAAAATTTGGTGTGTCTTTTGGGTAGTCTTGTCTTAGATTAGGTCTTTCAGTTTTTCTCTTAAGACTGGTTTTGTGTCTGTGAAGTTTCTGAGCTGTTTTTTGTCTGTGAAACCATGTATTCTTCCATCAAACCGGAAAGTGAGTTTTGCTGGGTATAGTATTCTGGGTGAAGCATTCATTTCATTCAGTCTTGTCACAATATCCCACCACTGCTTTCTGGCATTGAGTGTTTCTGGTGACAGGTCTGCTGTAAATCTCAGGGAAGCTTGCTTGAACATGATTTCCCCTTTTGATCTTGCTGTTTTCAGTATTCTGTCTCTATCTGTGGGATTTTTCATTGTGACTAGGATGTTTCTTGGGGTGGTTTTTCTGGGGTCTCTTTTGGTTGGTACTCTTCGGGCATGCAGGATTTGATCATATATATTCTTTAGCTCTGGAAGTTTCTCTTTAATGATGTTCTTGACCATTGATTCTTCCTGGAAATTTTCTTCCTGGGTCTCTGGGACTCCAATGATTCTTAAGTTGTTTCTGTTGATCTTATCATAGACTTCTATTTTCGTCTGTTCCCATTCTTTGACTAATTTTTCCATTGTCTGCTCATTTGCTTTAATTTTTTTGTCCAATCTCTCCTGCTGTATGGAATTGTTATGTATCTCATCTTCCACAGCACCAAGTCTATTCTCAGCTTCTGATACCCTGTCCCAGAGCTTATCCATTTTGTCATTCACTTCGTTTACTGACTTTTTCAGTCCTGTTAGTTGACATGTTATTTCAGTTTGGAGTTTTGTCATTTCTGCCTTCATATTTTCTTGGTTCTTATTAGTGTTCTGTTCAACTCGATCCATGGTTTCTTGGAGTCTGTTGAGCACCTTCCATATTGCTAGTCTAAAGTCCTTATCTGAGAGGTTGATTAGTTGTTCAGTCATTATCTGGTCCTCAGAATTGTCATCTTCATTCTCTATGTCTGATGCTGGCCTGCGTTGTTTCCCCATTGTCACACTTGTATTGTGGGTTTTTCTACGTGTTGTGGTGGTATTCATTGTCTATATGATGTAGGCAGCACACTCCTCTGGCTCCTCCCTTTCTGGATGGGCTGACTTGCCTCTAAGGGAGGGGAGTCCTCCGTGGATGAAGCCTCACACTGGGTCAAATCTTAGGCCCGAGCATGCAACAGAGAAGACAGTCCAGAGAGAAATGTTTGCTTCTGTGATATAGCGCCGTTCTTAGTGTGATTTTTCCTTCTTGTTGCAATGGAGTTCTTTCCTTAGAAAGAGTGCACGGCCGCGTAGCGAAGCGGAGCGGACGTGCTCCTCTGAGCCTCTTTTTGCCCCACTCGCAAGAGTTTCACGCAAGAGGACAGTAGACAGACATAGACAGGTCACACTCACAGTCTTTCACAGTTGAGCCCCACTGGGCCGGTGTACTTTCGCGGATTTTCCCCGCCTGGTGTCACACACAGGGAGCCAGCTCTTGCAAAGCTTAGCCGGTTTTTATGCTCTGAAGTCCCTCCCTGAAAATGGCGTCTGGGCGAGCGAGGTTTCTGGAGGCTCTTTTTGCCCCACTCGCAAGAGTTTCACGCAAGAGGACAGTAGACAGACGTAGACAGGTCACACTCACAGTCTTTCACAGTTGAGCCCCACTGGGCCGGTGTACTTTCGCGGATTTTCCCTGCCTGGTGTTACACACAGGGAGCCAGCTCTTGCAAAGCTTAGCCGGTTTTTATGCTCCGAAGTCCCTCCCTAAAAATGGCGTCTGGGCGAGCGAGGTTTCTGGAGGCTCTTTTTGCCCCACTCGCAAGAGTTTCACGCAAGAGGACAGTAGACAGACATAGACAGGTCACACTCACAGTCTCACAGTTGAGCCCCACTGGGCCGGTGTACTTTCGCGGATTTTCCCCGCCTGGTGTCACACACAGGGAGCCATCTCTTGCAAAGCTTAGCCGGTTTTTATGCTCTGAAGTCCCTCCCTGAAAATGGCGTCTGGGCGAGCGAGGTTTCTGGAGGCTCTTTTTGCCCCACTCGCAAGAGTTTCACGCAAGAGGACAGTAGACAGACATAGACAGGTCACACTCACAGTCTTTCACAGTTGAGCCCCACTGGGCCGGTGTACTTTCGCGGATTTTCCCCGTCTGGTGTCACACACAGGGAGCCAGCTCTTGCAAAGCTTAGCCGGTTTTTATGCTCTGAAGTCCCTCCCTGAAAATCCCAAATATTTCTCTTGATCCAACCGTAGATTACCAAAAACTTTTTGGAAATGATGTGATTTAGGATAGAACAAATCAGATTTTTTTTATTTTTTTTAATTTTTTTTCTCCCCCCCCCCCCCCGCCCTCCAACAAATCAGATTTTAATAATCACTTCAATTGCTATGTTTCCTTGGAAAATTTTTCAAAGTACTTGAAGCTTCACATGTGAATTATCTTCCCTGAAAAAACTTCTTAGCTGACAAGTTGACTGTTCAGTTTTTGTGGCAATAACAGAGACAAAATGTATTTTTTAATTTTTTTCTTTATTAAACATCTTAATTACATATATGATTGCAATTAGATTTCAGTCATGTAAAGAACACCCCCATCACCAGTGCAACATTCCCACCACCAATGTCCCAAATCTCCCTCCATCCCACCCCACCCCCACCTGTACTCCAGACAGACTTTCCAGTTCCCTCATTCATTCACATGATTATGGTAGTTCTCTGTGTAGTTATTTCTATAACTGCACTCACCACTCTTTGTGGTGAGCTTCATGAAGTGAGCTGGAAGTTCCAGCCCTCCTCTCATTGTCTCTGAGGATTGTTGCAAAAATGACTTTTATTTCTCTTAAAACCCATAGATGAGTAAGAATATTCTGTGTGTCTCTCTCTCTACCTCTGACTTATTTCACTCAGCATGATAGAACCCATGTACATCCATGTATAGGAATATTTCATGATTTCATCGCTCCTGACGGCTGCATAATATTCCATTGTGTATACGTAGCACAATTTCCTTAGCCATTCGTCCATTAAAGGGCATCCTGGTTGTTTCCAGAGCCTGGCTATTGTGACTAGTACTGCAATAAAGATAGGTGTGAGGAAGGGGTTTTTGTATTGTATTCTTGTGTTCTTAGGTATATCCCTAGGAATGGAATAGCTGGGTCGAATGGGAGCTCAATAAAATCTCCATATTGCTTTCCATAGAGGTTAGACTAGACAGCATTCCCAGCAGCAGTGGATAAGAGTTTCTTTCTCTCCACATCCCCGCCATCATTGATTGTTCTCATTCTTTGTGATGTGTGCCAATCTATGTGGTGTAAGATGGTATCTCATCATTGTTTTGATTTGCATCTCCCTGATGATTAGTGACAAGGAGCATTTTTTCATGTGCCTTTTGGCACATGTATTTCTTTTTTTATCTTTTCGTATTTCTTTTTTTATCAAAGTGTCTGTTCACTTCTTCTCTCCATTTTTTGATGGGATTAAATGCTTTTCTTGTAAAATTCTGTCAGTGCTCTGTATATTTTGAATATTAGCCTCTTATCTGATGGGTGTTGGGTGAATAGTTTCTCCCACTCGGTGGGTGACTGTTGTATCCTGGGCACTATTTATTTGAGGTACAGAAGCTTCTCAGCTTAATATATTCCCATCTGTTGATCTCTGCTTTCACTTGCTTGGAAAGTGCAGTTTCCTCCTTGAAGATGCCTTTAGTCTCAATGTCATGGAGTGTTTACCGAGGTGTTGTTCTATATACCTTATGGTATCAGGTCTGATATCAAGGTCTTTAATCCATTTGGATTTTACCTTCATAATTGATGTTAACTGGGGGGTCTATTTTCGGTTTTTTGCAAGGGGCTAACCAGTTCTGCCAGCACCACTTGTTGAAGAGGTTTTCCCTGCTCCACTTAGGATTTCTTGCTCCTTCGACAAAAATTAGGTAATGGTATGTCTGGGGGACAATGTCTGAGAACTCAAGCCTATTCCACTGATCTGAGGGTCGGTCTTTATTCCAATACAATGCTGTTTTAATAACTATTGCTTTGTAGTACAGTTTAAAGTTGGGGAAAGTAATGCCTTCCATTTTCCTTTTCCCTAGAAGTGCTTTAGCTATTCGAGGGTGTTTATTGTTCCAGATGAACTTCAAAAGTGTTTGATCCAATTCTTTGAAGAATGTCATGAATATTTTTAAGGGGATCACATTAAATCTGTATAATGCTTTGGGGAGTATTGCCATTTTAATGATGTTAATACTGCCAATCCATGAGCAGGGTATGTGTTTCCATTTCCGTGTGTCCTCTCTTCTGTCTTGGAGCAGGGCTTTATAGTTTTCTTTGTAAAGGTCCTTTGGTCAAGTTGACTCAAAGATATTTGAGTTTGTGTGGCACAATTGTCAATGGGATTGCCTACTTTTTTTAAAAACATAAATGACTTTTTATTATGGAAAATTTCTATTTTATTTAAACAACTTTATTACATACATGATTGTGTTTGGGGTTCAGTCATGTAAAGAACACCAACAGTCACCAGTGCAATATTCGCATTACCAATGTCCCAAATCTCCCTCCTCCTCACCCAACCCCAGCATGTATGCTAGACAGGCTTTCGATTTCCCTCGTACATTCTCATTGTTAGGATAGTTCAAAACGTAGTTATTTCTCTAACAAAACACATCCCTGTTTGTGGTGAGCTTCATGAGGTGAGCTGTAATTTCTAGCTCTTTTCTCTTTTGTGTCTGAAAGTTATTATTGCAAGAATGTCTTTCATTTTTCTTAAAACCCATAAATGAGTGAGACCATTGTGCATCTTTCTCTCTCTCTGATTTATTTCACTCAGCATAATAGATTCCATGTACATCCATGTATAGGAAAATTTCATGACTTCATCTCTCCTGACAGCTGCATAATATTCCATTGTTTATATGTAACACAGTTTCTTTAGCCATTCATCTGTTGAAGGGAATCTTGGCTGTTTCCAGAGTCTTGCTATGGTAAATAGTGCTGCAATGAATATAGGTGTAAGGAAGGGATTTTTGTATTGTATTTTTGTGTTCCTACGGTATATTCCTAAGAGTGGTATAGCTGGGTCGTATGGGACTATGATTTCCAGTTTTTGGAGGAATCTCCATATTGCTTTCCATAAAGGTTGAACTAGACGGCATTCCCACCAGCAGTGGATAAGAGTTCCTTTCTCTCTACATCCCCGCCAACACTGCTCATTCTCATTCTTTGAGATGTGTGCCAATCTCTGGGGTGTGAGGTGGTACCTCATAATTGTTTTGATTTGAATCTCCCTGATGATTAGTGATGTGGAGCATTTTTTCATGTGTCTTTTGGCCATTTGTATTTCTTCTTTGTCAAATTGTCTATCTTTTTCTTCTCCCCATTTTTTTATGGGATTAGATGTTTTTTCTTGTAAATTTCTGTCAGTGCCTTGTATAATATGGAGATAAACCCCTTGTCTGATGGGTATTGGGTGAATAGTTTCTTCCACTCAGTGGGAGGGCTCTTGTATCCTGGACACTATTTCCTTTGAGGTGCAGAAGCTTCTCAGCTTAATATATTCCCATTTGTTAATCTCTGCTTTCACTTGCTTGGAGAGTGCAGTCTCCTCTTTGAAGATGTCTTTAGTCTCAATGTCCTGGAGTGTTTTACCTACGTGTTCTTCTATATATCTTATGGTTTCAGGTCTGATATTGAGGTCTTTAATCCATTTGGATTTTACCTTCATACATGATGTTATCTGGGGGTCTAAGTTCAATTTTTTGCAAGTGGCTACCCAGTTGTGCCAAGATCACTTGTTGAAGAGGCTTTCTTTGTTTCATTTAGGATTTCTTGCTCCTTTATCAAAAACTAGGTGATTGTATGTCTGGGGAACATTTTCTGAGTATTCAAGTCTATTCCACTGATCTGAGGGCCTGTCCTTATTCCAATACCATGCTATTTTGATAATTATTGCTTTGTAGTACATTTTAAAGTTGGGAAAAGTAATTCCTCCCATATCCTTTTTCCCAATGTTTGCTTTAGCTATTCTAGAGTGTTTATTGTTCCAAATGAATCTCAAAATTGCCTGATCCACTTCTTTGAATAATGTCATAGGTATCTTTAGAGGGATCACAATAAATCTGAACAATGCTTTGGGGAGTATTGCCATTTTAATTATGTTAATCCTGCCAATCCATGAGCAGGGTATGTGCTTCCATTTCTGTGTGTCCTCTCTTATTTCTTGGAGAAGAGATTTATACTTTTCTTTGTATAGATCCTTCACATTTTTAGTCAAGTTGATTCCAAGATATTTGAGTTTGTGTGGCACTATTGTGAATGGGGTTATTTTCTTAATGTCCATTTCTTCCTTATTACTATTGGTGTATTGAAAGGCTATTAATTTTTTGTGTTAATTTTGTAGCCTGCCACCTTGCTATATGAGTCTATTTTTTCTAGAAGCTTTTTCGTAGAGACTTTAGGGTTTTCTAAGTAGAGTACCATGTCATTTGCAAAGAGCGAGAGCTTGACTTTTTTCTTTTCTATCTGGATTTCCTTGATATCTTTTTCTTGCCTAATCAGTATAGCAAGAACATCCAGTGCTATGTTGAATAGGAGTGGTGAGAGAGGACAGCCTTGTCTTGTGCCAGAATTTAGAGAAAGGCTTTTAGATTTTCTCCATTGAGGATAATATTTGCTTCTGGCTTGTGGTAGATGGCCTTAACTATAATGAGAAAGGTTCCCTCCATTCCCATCCTTCTGAGAGTTTGATCAAGAATGGGTATTGGACCTTATCAAATGTTTTTTCTGCATCTATTGATATGATCATGTGGTTTTTATTTTTTTTGTTGTTGATGTTGTGTATTATGTTGATAAATTTATGGATGTTAAACCAGCCTTGCATTCCTGGGATGAAACCTACTTGATCGTAGTGGATGATATTCTTAATGAGGTATTGAATCCTATTTGCCAGGATTTTGTTGAGGATCTTTGCATCTGAATTCATCAGCAATATTGGACTGTAATTTTCTTTTTTGGTAGCATCTCTGTCTGGTTTAGGTATCAAAGTGATGTTGGATTCATAAAAGCTATTTGGAAGAGTTCCTATTTTTTAAATTTTATGGAAGAGTCTTGCCAGGATTGGTAGTAGTTCCTCTTGAAAGGTTTGAAAGAATCCATTAGTAAATCCATCTGGGCCTGAACTTTTGTTTTTGGGCAGACATTTGGCTACCGTTTTAATTTCATCAATGGTGATGGGGGTGTTTAGATATGCTACATCCTCTTCCTTTAACCGTGGAAGATTATAAGAGTCCAAGAATTTATCCATTTCTTCCAGGTTCTCATTTTTAGTGGCGTAGAGTTTCTCAAAGTAGTTTCTGATTACCCGTTGAATCTCTGTCATATCAGTAGTGATCTCTCCTTTTTCATTCCTAATACTAGTTATCAAGTTTCTCTCTCTTTCTTTGTTAGGTTTGCCAGTGGTCTATCAATCTTGTTTATTTTTTCAAAGAACCAACTTCTGCTTTCATTGATCTTTCGGATTGTTTTTCGGGTTTCCACTTCATTGATTTTGCTCTCAGATTTGTTATTTCCTTCTGTCTCCCTATTTTTGGGTCCTTTTGTTGAGTACTTTCTAATTCTATGAGCTGCGTCATTAACCTATTCAAGTATGCCCCTTATTCTTTCCTGATGTGTACTTGCAAAGCTATAAATTTTCCTCTCAATACACCTTTTGCTGTGTCACATAAGTTCTGATAGTTTGTGTCTCCATTGTCATTTGTTTCTAGGAAGGTTTTGATTTCCTCTTTGATTTCATCTCGGACCCACTGATTATTCATTATTAGGCTGTTTATCTTCCAGGTATTAAAATTTTCTTCTGTGTCCCTTTATAGTTCACATATAATTTCAGGGCCTTGTGGTCAGCAAAGGTAGCCTGCAAACTTTCTATCCTCTTGATATTATGGAGATATGTTTTGTGTGCTAGCATGTAGTCTATCCTGAAGAATGTCCCACGTACATTAGAGAAGAATATGTATCCACGCTTCTGGGAGTGGAGTGTCCTGTATATATCTACTAGGTCTCTTTCTTCCATTTCTCTTTTCAGGTCTAGTATATTCTTGTTAGGTTTTAGTCTGGTTGACCTGTCAAGTGTTGACAATGCCATGTTGAGGTCTCCCACAATTATTGTGTTGTTACTGATATTATTTTTCAGATTTTATTATTTCAGATTTTATTAATTATTTTGCTGGACCATCTTTCTTTGCATATATATTTAGGAGAGTGATTTCTTCCTGCTGTACATATCCCTTGATTAATACAAAATGTCCATCTTTGTCCTTTACAACTTTCCTAAGTATGAAGTTTGCATCATCTGATATTAGTATGGCCACTCCAGCTTTTTTATGGATGTTGTTTGCTTGGATAATTTTCCTCCAGCCTTTTACTTTGAGTCAATGTTTGTTCTGACTACTCAGGTGCGTTTCTTGTAGGCAGCAGAAGGTTGGATTGAGTTTTTTGATCCATTTAGCCACTCTGCGTGTCTTAACTGGTGCATTTAGTCCATTGACATTGAGAGAAAGAATTGTCCAGGGAGCTAATGCCATCTTTATATGGAAGTTTGTTGTGTCTGTTGGTCAGTCTTGTCTTAAAGTGGGCTGTTCAGTTTTTCTTTTAAGAATGGTTTTGAGTCTGTAAAATTTCTGAGCTGTTGTTTGTCTGTGAAACCATGTATTGTTCCTTCAAACCTGAAAGTGAGTTTTGCTGGTTTCAGTATTCTGGGCGAAGCATTTATTTCATTGAGTTTTGTAACTATGTCCTACCACTGCCTTTTTTTTTTTTTTTCAGATTTTACATTGCTTTTATTATGATGAAATTTTGATATATATTCTACAATTTTTTTTATTTTTTAATTTTTTTTATTTAAACACCTTGATTACATACATGATTGTGTTTGGGTTTCAGTCATAAAAGGAACACCACCCATCACCAGTGCAACATTCCCATCACCCAAGTCCCAAATCTCCCTCCTCCCCACCCAACCCCCGCCTGTACCCTAAACAGGCTCTACATTTCCCTCATACATTCTCAATATTAGGACAGTTCAAAATGTAGTTATTTCTCTAACTAAACTCATCACTCTTTGCTACCACTGCCTTTTGGCCTTGAGTGTTTCTGGTGACGGGTCTGCAGTAAATCTCAAGGATGTTTCCTTGAATGTAATTTCTCTTTTCAATCTTGCTGCTTTCAGAATTCTATCTCTATCTGTGGTATTCATCATTGTGACTAGGATGTGTCTTGCGGTGTTTTTTTCTGGGGCCTCTTTTAGTTGGTACTCTTCGGGCATGCAGGATTTGATCACATGTATTCATTAACTCTGGTAGTTGCTCTTTAATGATGTTCTTGACCATTGGTTCTTCCTGGAGATTTTCTTCCTAGGTGTCTGGGACTCCAATGATTCTTAATTTTTTTCTGTTGAGCTTATCATAGACTTCTATTTTCATCTGTTCCCATTCTTTGATAATTTTTCCATTGTTTGATCATTTGCTTTAAGGCTTTTTTCCAATTTCTTCTGCTGTATGGAATTTTTATTCATCTCATCTTCCAGTGTACTAATTCTATCCACAGTTGCTGTTAACTCATGGGAAAACTCAACCATGTTTTTCTTCATTTCATCTTCTGAGTTTTTCAGACCTGTTATTTGACCTGAAATTTCAGTTTGGAAATTTCTGATTTCTATCTTCTTATTCTCTTGATCCTTATTAGTGTTCTCTTCTATACTTTCTTTGAGTTCTTTGAACATCTTCCATATTGCGACTTTAAACTCCTTATCTCAGAGACTGACTAGTTGGTTGGTCATGTTCAAGTCATCAGAGTTGCCATCATCATTCTCTATGTCTGACGCTGGCCTGCGTTGTTTCTCAATTGTCACACTTGTATTGTGGGTTTTTCTATGTGTTGTGGTTGTATTCATTGGCTAAATGATGTGCACAGCCGGGAAGTGAAGCTGAGTGGCCATGTTTCTCTGGCTCCACCCTTTCTGGGTGTGTAAGCTTACCTCCAGGGAAGGCTCCAGGGAAGGCGAGCCATCTGCAGATGAGCCACACACAGGATGAAATCAGGCTAAAAATGGAGCACAGCACAGAAGACAGGCAGACAAAGGTGCTGGCATCTTAGTTCCAGCAGAGTTCAGCGGCTTCCGGGATTGCCTTCTTGACTTTCTTCTCTTCCTTGTCATTATTGGTGTATAAAAAGGCCATTGATTTCTGTGTGTTAATTTTGTAGCCTGCCACCTTGCTATATGAGTCTTTTGTTTCTAGAAGCTTTTTGGTAGAGTCTTTAGGGTTTTCTAAGTAGAGTATCATGTCATCTGCAAACAGTGAGAGCTTGACTTCTTCCTTTCCTATCTGGATGCCGTTGATATATTTTTCTTGCCTGATCACTATAGCAAGAATCCATTACTATGTTGAATAGGAGTGGTGAGAGCAGACAGCCTTGTCTTGTACCAGAATTTAGAGGAAAAGCTTTTAGTTTTTCTCCTTTGAGGATAATATTTGCCATTGGCTTGTGGTAGATGGCTTCAACTAGATTGAAAAAGGTTCCTTCCATTCCCATCTTGCTGAGAGTTTTTATCAAGAATGGGTGTTGGACTTTATCAAATGCTTTCTCTGCGTCTATTGATATGATCATGTGATTTTAATTTTTCTTCTTGTTGATGTTGTGCATGATGTTGATAGATTTACGAATGTTAAACCATCCTTGCAACCCTGGGATGAAATGTACTTGGTCGTAGTGTATGATTTTCTTGATGATGCATTGGATCCTATTTTACAGGATTTTGTTGAATATCTTTGCATCTGCATTCATCAGGGATATTGGTCTGTAATTTTCTTTTTTGGCAGCGTCTCTGTATGCTTTTGGTATCAAGGTGATATTGGCTTCATAAAAGCAGTTTGGGAGTGTTCCCGTTTTTTTCCGTTTCATGGAAAAGCCTGGCTAGGATTGGTAGTAGCTCCTCTTGAAAGACTTGAAAAAATTCATTAGTGAATCCATCTGGGCCCGGGCTTTTCTTTTTGGGCAGATGTTTGATTACAGTTTTAATTTCCTCAGTAGTGATAAGAGTGTTTAGATATGCTTCATCCTCCTTACTTAACAGTGGAAGGTTATAAGTGTCCAAGAATTTTTCCATTTCTTCTAGGTTCTCATGTTTAGTAGCATAAAGTTTCTCAAAGTAGTCTCTGATTACCCTTTAGATCTCTGCAATATCTGTAGTGATATCCCCCTTTTCATTTCTAATATGGGTTATCAGATTTCTCTCTCTCTTACTTTGTGAGTTTTGCCAATGGTCTATCATTTCCTTTATTTATTTCTTCAAAGAACCAACTTCTGTTTTCGTTGATCTTTCAAATTATTTTTTGGTTTTCCACTTCATTGAGTTCTAATTTCAGCTTTGTTATTTCTTCTGTCTCCTTATTTTTGCTTCTTTTTGTTGGTCATTTTCTAATTTTTTGAGCTGCGTCATTAAGTTATTTTAGTATGCCCCTTCTTTCTTCCTGATGTGTGCTTGTAGAGCTATAAATTTTCCTCTCAGGACCGCTTTTGCTGTGTCCCATAGATTCTGGCAGTTTGTGTCTTCATTATCATTTGTTTCCAGGAAAGTTTTGATTTCCTTTTTGATTTTATCTCGGACCCACTGGTAGTTCAGTAGCAGGGTGTCTAATTTCCAATTCTTAAAGTTTTTCTTCTGTGTGGCTTTGTAGTTCACATCTAATTTCAGATCCTTGTGGTCAGCAAAGGTAGCCTGCAAGATTTCTATCCTCCTGATTTTGTGGAGTTATGTTTTATGTGTCAGCATGTAGTCTATCCTGAAGAATGACCCATGTACATTGGAGAAGTTTGTGTATCCAGTTTTTTTGGGATGAGTGTCCTATATATATCTACTAGTCCTCTTTCTTCCATTACTCTTTTCAGAGTTAGTATGTTTTTGTTGGGTTTCAGTCTGGTTGACCTATCAAGTGTTGATAGGGCCGTGTTGAGGTCTCCCACAATTATTGTGTTATTATTGATGTCTTCTTTCAGATTTGTCAGTAATTGTATTAGATAATTTGCTGGTCTCTCATTGGGTGCATATATGTTTAATAGTCTGATTTCTTTCTGTTGCACATATCCCTTGATTAGTACATAGTGTCCATTTTTGTCCCTTACCACTTTTCTGAGTATAAAGTTGGTGTCATCAGATATTAATAATACCCCAACTTTTCTGAAGGTGCTGCTTGCTTGGATGATTTTCCTCCAGACTTTGATTTTGAGTCTATGTTTGTTCTGACTATTCAGATATGTTTTATGTAGGCAGAAGAAGGTTGGATTCATCTTTTTGACCCATTTTGCCACTCTGTGTCTTTTAATTGGTGAATTTAGTCCATTGACATTGAGGGAGATGATTGTCATAGGATTTAATGTCATCTTTGTAGATAAGTTTGCTGTGTTTGTTGGTCTCTCTTGTCTTACAGTAGACCTGTCAGTTTTTCCTTTAAGTCTGGTTTATCATCTGTGAAGTTTCTGAGCTGATGTTTATCCATGAAGTTATGTATTCTTTCTTCAAACCTGAACGTGAGTCGGGCTGGGTGCAGTATTCTTGGGGAGGCATTCATTTCATTTATTCTTGTCACAATATCCCACCACTGTCTTCTAGCCTTGAGAGTTTCTTGTTACATGTCTGCGGTAAGTCTTGGGGATGCTTCCTTTGAATGTAATTTCCCTTTTTGATCTTGCTGCTTTCAGTATTCTATCTTTATCTGTGGGATTTGTTATTGTAACGAGGATGTGTAACGAGGGGTGTTTTTCTTTGGGTCTCTTTTAGCTGGTACTCTTCGGGCATGCAGGATTTGATTGCTCTGGGAGTATCTCTTTGATGATGTCTTTGACAGTTGATTCTTCCTGTCCCTCTCTTCCTCTCTCCCTCTACTTTCCTCTCTTCCTCCCTTTCTTCCCCTTCCTCCCCCTCCCTCTCTCCTTCTCCCTAACTTTCTCCTTCTCCCTCCCTTTCTCTCTCTCCTTCCCTCTCTCTCTGTCCCTCTCTTCCTCTCTCCCTCTACTTTCCTCTCTTCCGCTCTTTCTTCCCCTTCCTCCCCCTCCCTCTCTCCTTCTCACTCCCTTTCTCCCTCTCTCTCCCTATCTCTCTGTCCCTTTCTTCCTCTCTCCCTCTACTTCCCTCTCTTCCTCCCTTTCTTCCCCTTCCTCCTCCTCCCCTCTCCTCTTCCTCTCTCTTTGCTCTATAAGCACCAGCCGATTAGATCATTTGGATTCACAGAAGGGATTCCTTTAATCTATGCCATCACATATGCCCATTTCTTGGAACATTGCCTGCCCTCTATCCCTCCCTCCTCATTTAAAAGAACTATGTTAAGCCACAAATAGGCTGTATTTGCTCAAAGGTATCTAGCATACATAAGTGAAAGGATATATAATATATGGCCTAGATATGGGCTTTTTTTGTTTGTTTTGTTTTTCAGCCACACCCCTTTGATGCTCAGGGGTTACTCCTGGCTAAGCATTCAGAAATTGCCCCTGGCTTGGGGGGACCATATGGGATGCCGGGGGATTGAACCATGGTCCTTCCTTGGCTAGTGCTGGCAAGACACCTTACCTCTAGTGCCACCTCGCCAGCCCCAGATCTGGGCTTTCTAAAGTGGCTAAATTTAGAGTTTTCCACATGTATTGTTGAAATTACTTAATATGTACTACTATACTCCCAAATAAATATATAGAGGGTCATAAAAATAGCATAAGAGCAAGATGTTTACCTTACATATAGACAACCCAGATTAGAATCTGATACCAATGCTTGTCCCTCAAGCATTGCTAGGAAAGTTCCCTAGTCATAGAATCAGGAGCAAACTTTGAGAACTGTCAACTGTGCTCCCAACAAAATGGATTTTTGTTATTTTATTAATATTTAAGATATACCCCTCTCTTTTTATAGAAAACAATCAATAATAATAAAAATACAATGATTTGGGACCTGAGAGATAGTATAGCAGGTAAAGTACCTGCCTTAAATAGCCAGATGTGAACCAAATACAAACCAAAATTATCAACTTCTAATATTATGTCACTCCCATTTGCTTGACATAAGAAAAAAATTCAGTCAGCATATAATGATAGTGATAGAATGAAGATTCACCTCCTTTTTTTTTCTGACTGCACACATAGTCAGAAAGGGTAAATGTGGAATCCAACACCAGACGAAGCATTCCAGAAGCCACTCTTAACCAATATACTCCATTATAGTTTCATACCTTTATGTCCCTATCTGAATAATAGAATCTAATTATATTTTTCTTCCAAGGTTGTGAAAAATAAATGAGTTAACTGAAGTAGTACCTGGCATCTAACAAGTTCTATAGAAAGAAATGAAGGTTTTAAAGAATAGTCTTATTTTATCCAAAGTTATGTAGTCAGAAGTGGCAGCACTAGGATTTCAAACCATATCATTAAGCTTAGCTACTAGCCATGGATTCACATCATTGAACACAAGGGAGTGTGAGAGACCTCCTAAGTTAAAGGTATGCCCAGTTTCAAAATGATCTGGGATAGAGGCAGTCACCCACGGAAATGAATAACTGCTTTATTAGTAACTAAAAAACTAAAGATTTCAGCTGGGTGGGGGGAAAGAACAGAACCAGGTGGGTTGTGTTCCTGAGGGGTTACAACCCTAGTGCAGCTGTTCTGTGGGGGCTCAGAGGCTTAAAATAAAGCTGAACAATTGCCAGCATGACAACTCTTCCTTTGCCCCTGCACAGAAGAAATAGCTTATAGAAAGGAACTTTTATTGAATTTGATTTTTATGAACTCTGCATTTAACTTGAGTCACTGGTTTGCTTATAAATATTTATTCTTCAGAGGAAGAAATTGTACTTTTCAAAAGCAAGAACACACAGCACATTTTTCATTCACCACTGAGGTTCTTTTCATAAGAAAAGAGTAAAAAATATGTTTTCATAGATATAAAGGGAAAAGAAAAAAAGATTACTGAGGTTCCCCCCCATTGTCTGTTATTTATGCAGAAAACTGAATGAAAATCTGGTGTAATTTTTATAAGAACTTGGTCCCACTTCTATCTTTGTTTTGTCCTTAACCTGCATTTCATCAATTCAACATAAACATTACTGTTCTTGCTGTTGCAAGGTTTGGAAACACTATTTAGACTTCCAGAAAATCATCAGTACTTTGTACTTATATCTTGATGAGTGAAAATTTGATGGAAGAATAAACTAGCAGGACTGAGAAAATGTTTGGGACCCAATTATATTTTGATTTTCATACAGTTGATCACATAGGAAAATAATCTCTCCAATTACAGCAGCCTTTGCAAAGCATCCACATCAAGAAAAGTGGCTAGTTACATTCTCTTCTGCACCCTCAAATTTAAATTATGATTCAAACCTTTCATCACTTGTCATAGTTTAGTAAATAAGTCCGACCATATGAAAGGATTCTCTTTCTTCCAGTTGTAACCATTTTTTGTGTGTATGCACAACATACGTTTTGGCAATTTTGTTCTATATATCTTTTTAAAAGTAGTTTTTTCTGACCAGGGAGGGAGCCACTGTTGTTAAAAAAGAAAAAAAGATGTGTGGACCCAATAATAGCTATCAGCTGCCAAATGCAAAATAGGACTCAGACTATGGAAGACAAATAGCTGTAAAGAAGGGAGGCAGGAGTTTAAGCATAGAAGAACCCACCATTTTATACTTGTAGCAACTTATGTGTGAGCATTGAATGGATATGTCTGATATTATTTTTCTTGCCTTCTCCACTATTTTAGAAATAACTAGTTTAAATAATAGGTATAGAATGACCCTGAATGTATGCATCTCCCAATTAAGCACTTAGCTGTGTATTGTTGGAAACAAGAATTTAGTTCTCTCATATATTAAAATAAAAAGATCTTCCCTCTTGTTCTCTTCTAGCATCTAAAATTAGAAGAAACTTTTATGTAAACTAGTTTTCTTTTTAAAATGATAACCAGATTTGTTAAATCAGTAAAAGCAACGTGTAAGTTTACCAGACTGGTATGAACGTAAAATATTTTTGTTTGTTTTTGGTTTTGGGGCCACACCCGGTGACGCTAAGGGGTTGCTCCTGGATATGAGCTCAGAAATTGCTCCTGGCTTGGTAGACCATATGGGATGCCACGGAATGGAACCGTGGTTGTCCTAGGTTAGCACATGCAAGGCAAACGCCCTACCGCTTGCAAATATTTTAACAGCAGGCTCTTTGGGGAAGGTAGGGGGTGGGAAGTACAGATTTGTACATGATCAATTCTAAGCTTTTAGCATGATGTTACTTATTGCAGAATTGGGAAGCAATGTACATGAATTATATTATGGACTTTATAAAAGCTATAAAGAAATAGTAATTAAGAAATAAAGAAAAATAAGTCACTAGTACATATTGTATTTGCTTCATTTATTTAATTCTAAATGTATACAATTTAATTGTTTATAATTACTATTCTTAAACACTGCTTATGCTACCCCTAAAAATTAATATGTGGTCCTAACAAATCAATGGAAGATGGTACATCTCATTAAGGTCATTCACCATATGAATGTCCATTTAATTTTATTTACTTCAAACATAGTCTCCACTTAGTTCAGCACCATCAATATCACTAAGACTCTGTTGTTGGCCCCTACATCAAGCACTGAGTTCTTATCTACATCTAATAGGAATGACTAGAAGTCCTTGGCATAGCAATGTGGGAAAATCACTGAAATATTAAAAAATTACATGGGTGCTTACTTTATTGAATTATTTAATACAATATAGGTAGTTACACCACAAATGGTTTCCGAAGTACTCTCAGTGGTCCAGAAATAGTCAGGGAGAATGTCTGCCCATCAAAGAAAACAAAATACTAACTTTAACTTTCTGCAAAATTTTCCAAAGGGCAATATTATAAACTTATTTAACCTCTCTGCATATGACATTTTATGTGTAAAAATAAGATGATATCATTAGTCCCTCGCTCATTAAGGGATCGTAGGGAGCCATGAGATTAAAGTGCTTGCCCCATTGACAAGTACAATAAAATAATATATAAATATAGTAAAAATAATATATTATAACCTATATTATAATTTAAGTATATTCAGAAATATATTTATAATGTGCTACATTATGTAGTATGTTATAAAAATATATGAGAATATGGTTTGGTTTTTGTTGTTGTTGTTGATGTTGTTGTTTGCTTTTTTGGGCCACACCCAGTGACACTCAGGGGTTACTCCTGGCTATGTGCTCAGAAATTGCTCCTGGCTTGGGGGACCATATGGGATGCCGGGGATCAAACTGCAGTCCATCCTAGGCTAGCGCATGCAAGGCAGATGCCTTACTGCTTGCGCCACTGCTCCAGTCCCAATAATGTAATTTTTAATTAATAAATTTTGCTAATGTTTTGGGTTTTTTTAGTTTATTTTCTTTGTTTAGTTTTGGGATCAGACCCTGAAGATTTCAGAATTTACTTCTGGCACTACACTTTTTTTTATCTTTTTTTTAATATTTTAATGACACCATATTAATTTACAAAGTTTTTCATAGTTGGTGTGAAAGGGGGCAACACAAAGATGCGATTACCCATTATAACCTAAAGAATTCAGCAACGATGGAAACAGCTTTGATTGATTAAGTATACAATCAACCTCTAACCACATAGGTATATAATAATGTTCTAATGTATTTATCCACAGAACCAGGTTCAGAACATGATTGGAAGCCTGCACTCCTGCTGCAGTGATTACTAACAATATGCTTTAATGCCTTAACTTATCAAGTACAAAATAACCCTTCAGCTTCTTTGGCCACAGGGTACCTCAGAAACAAAGGGTGGACACCCTAATTTTAAACCTAGGAGTTCAATCATACTGGCCCGCAGGCCACATATTGTATTTGTATCTGTTTTGTTTCTTCATTGCAAAATAAGATATATGCAGTGTGCATAAGAATTTATTCATAAGTTTTGTTTTTACTATAGTCAGACCCTCCAATGGTCTGAGGGACAGTGAACTGGCGCCCTGTTCAAAAAGTTTGAGGACCCCTGCCATATACAGTGCCCATTATGTCAATATCTTGTTAAAATACTCGAATTTACTCACTTCCTTTTGTTTATGTCTTCTATTAGGACCCAAAGCATATGATCATTGAGACCACTGGAACAGTCAATGTCGCACCGCAGATTTAAGCTACAGGTCCCACTCATCGAACACGTTGTGGCAAATCTCTACTACCTTTTTTATCATCTTTCTCTCTTTCTTCTTCCCTTGACTTCTTTTTTCCCTCTCTTCTTTATTCTTTTTCATCAACTCAATATATGTTAAAATATATATATAAAAGGATCTTGCTGTTAATTGCCAAAAACAAAAACAAAAACAAAGTTCTTCATAGTTGGGTTTCAGACATACAATGTTTCAGGGTCAATTTCACCATAAGTGTTGTCCTCTTTCCACCAATGTTCCCAGAGAGTATTTCTTGCCACTACCCTTCCCTTAGTCAGCCAATATAACAGACCCATTTTGAATTTTGATAAAGTTTGGGTCTCATGATTTTATTGTTATTGACTTTGGCTTGGATATTAAATTCTTTTCTTTTTAAATATCACTAATGGACCCAATACCTCTTAGATGCTGTCCCCCAATTTATATTTGTGTTTCTCCTCCTCCACTCAATTTCTTTTCTTCTGAAGCAAGAGTGTTCAAGACAACTTCTATTTAAACCATTGTGTTTATTCATGTATTTATTCTGAATACCACATATAAGTGATATAATTCTGTATTTATCTTTCTTCTGACTTACTTCATTTAACATAATATCTTCCAGTTCCATCCATGTTGAAGCAAATTTTATAATTGATCATTCCTTACAGCTATGTAATATTTCATTGTATATATATTCCACATCTTCATGATCCATTTATCTGTTTTGGGGTATCTAGGTTGATTCCAAGTCCTAGATATTTTTCTGAGTTTTGCAATGAATAACAGTGTGCATACATCCTTTTATATGAATTTTTTATCTTCTGGTGATAAATATCCAAAAGTGGGATTTCTGGATCATATAGCAAAGTCAATTCTGAGTTTACTGAGAACCCTCCATACTGTTCTCTATAGGGGTTGGATTAGGCAGCATTTCCATTAGCAGTGGATGAGAGTTCCTTTCTCAACAAACCCCTGCAAACACAAATTGTTCCCAATATTTTTAAAATGTGCCATCTTCCCTGATGTAAGATAACATTGTTTACTTGATTTGGATTTCCCTATGGTAAATGATGATGTATAGCTTCCCTTGTGCCATTTGGTCATCTGTTGATCTTCCTCAGAGAACTGTTCATTTCCTCACACATTTTTATGGGATTTTTAAGTTTTGTGGGGCTAACCTTTGTGATTATATATTTGCATATCCTAGATATTAAACCTTTATCTGAGTGTAAATATTTTCTTCCACTTAGCTGTCTTTTCATTTTAGCTCATCTTTATTTTGTTTTGTTTTGTTTGTTTTTGTTTTGCCTTACAGGAACGTTTTAGTTCACTGTAGTCACACTTATTTAGAATAGTCTTGCCATTGGCATCCTATCATTGAAAACTTCTTTGAGATCTAAGTCTTGGAGTGTTCTGCCTGTTTTTTCTCAATGAACTTTATGGATTTAAGTCCAATCTCAAGGTCTTTGATCCACTTTGAATTGAGATTGATCTTTAATTTCTTAGCAGCATGAAATTTCTTACACATGGTGATCTAATTTCTTAGATATTTTTAGATAATTCTTACAAATGTTTAGCTAATATTCCAACACCATTTGCTAAAGAGACTATTTATTCCATTTCAAGTTCTTGTATCCTTTGCCAAAGATTAATTGACTATATATATATGGGGGTTGTCAATGAATATTCTATTCTGACCCATTGGTCTGAAATCCTTCTTTGTTCCAATATTTTGATCACTATGGCTTTGTAATAGAGTTTCAAGTTAGGTAATGAGAGGTAATGTGAATAATGTTCAGGTCTCCAATACTTCCTTAGCACTTTTCTGGAATTGGACATGCCTTAATGTGTTTATTTTTCTGTCTCCTCTACTAAACTTTAAATTACTTTCAACTGTAAGTTTTATCTTTATATCTTTATCCCTAGTGCCACATAAAAGAAGACAGTGAGAATTTTAATCATGGTTTGGAAATAATGAAATAACAAAGTAAGATTGCTTTTTATGAACATTAAAAACTTTCATAAATATAATTATATATATTTATAAAGTTTGTCTAACTCTTACTTTGAACAACTCCTGGTTGACTCTGAATTAGAGAGTGGAGGACATGTAGAAATACCAGGAATTGAAGCATGCAAAACAAACACCCTATCTGCTGTACTATAGTTCCAGCTCCAAGTGTTTGTCATTTATGTTTAATATGTTTGAAAGAGACCAAATATTTCTTTTATCTTAAATGACATTTTTCTTAAAGTATTATCTACTTTTGGAGTTTAGTTCTATTAATTTTAGTACTACTCATTTTCACACTCACTTTATTCTGAATTTTCTAGCCTGGAACTTGAGCAAAGAAAATTCTTATTTCATTAATGTCTGACTGTTTAGTGAAAAATTATATTTTAATTAAAATTGGAATTCCAAAATTAAATTAAAATACACTTTATCAATAGATTCTTTGGAGGTTATATATTTAAGTTGCTTAAGTAAAATATAACTAGAAATGGATCATCAAGAAAATTCTTTATTGCCCATCAAGAGAATGTTTAGTTCTTGAATCAGGTTACTTTGTTGTTGTTGCTGCTGCTGCTGTTTGGATTTGTTGATTTTTAATCTACAATATAAATAACCCAAGGCACTAAAATGACTTGTAAGTTGATATTAGAAAATTGGAAAAGGAAGAAATTTTAAACAAGATGAGTGTAGGAGATTGAATACCAATATTTTGAATAAGACTTTTTACCTCACATAGAAAATGTGTGTGCTTAAAAATAAAAACCAACATGTATTTAGTAAGTGTTTGGAAACAAAATGAAAATATTATACTTTATAAAGTGTTTGGATGGTTGTGTTAGATAAGTACCACTACTTCATGGGATGGATTGATGAAACACCTTTATTGCTGTCAGAACTCAATACAACAGTTCTCATCAAGCAAGAAACACTACAGATGTATTGTTTGGCAAGAATTTTAAAGTCATGTTTCATATCAGTAGAAATTATGTCTAGGGGTTTTGTGCATGTGTAGACATGTATTAACTAAAAATAAAATGTGTTGAGGCTCTTCCCACAAAAGACACTCAATCTCAGGATATTGGAGCACTTTAAAGTTTAGGAGAATATTAGATGTGGATGACCTTCAAGAAGAATGTGAATAATGTTCAGGTCTCAATATTTCCTGAGAACTTTTCAGGAATTGTACATGCCTTAATGTGTTTACTTAACTGTCTCTTCTACTAAACTTTAAATTTCTTCCAATTAGAAGTTTTATCTTTTCATCTTTATCCCTAGTGCCAGCATAAAATAAGACACATTGAGAATTTTAATCAAGGTTTAGAAACAAAGTAAGATTACTTTTTTATGAACATTAAAAACTTCCATAAAATAAAGGAACAGTATGATGAAATTCAATCTTTAGATTTGTACTGAGGAATATTCACATAATTATTGACTTTGATAACAACATTTTCCTCATAAATAACTATTAAGATTTGGGTTTTTCTATATTCAAGCAACTAATAAAAAATTGGGCAAAGAAAATACTTAAATTTTATATCCCAGTTTTTGAGTCATCAATATATATGACTTATAATAAGATATTCAGACATATCTATAGTAAATGAATTATAAAAATAAGAGAAAATTGTGCTCACTTCGGCAGCACATATACTAAAAAAAGAGAAAATTATTGCCATTTAGAATTTATATGACATTCAAATTTTAAATTAATTTAATATGAACAAATTAATATAATCAGAGACTACACTATAACTTGTTATTTTAAATGTTATTTTTCTGTCTTTTTTGATTTTTAACTTTATAAAGGTTAATATATTACATTTATTGAATTAAAATTTTATCTTAGGGGCCGGAGAGATAACATGAAGGATAGACATTTGCCTCACATGCAGAAGTTCAGTGGTTCGAATCCTGGCATCCCATAAAGTCTGCCAACCCTGCCAGGAGCAACTTTTGAGTGTAGAGTAATTTTCTGAGTATAGAGCGATTTCTGAGAGAGCACTGCCAGGTGTCACCCAAAAAAACAAACAAAAAAATTTTTTTTATCTTATATATACTGTGAAGCATCTCTGAATGCTTCTTAAAGATGTAGATCAGAGTACTCAGTAGTCTGGATATTTTATACTTGGAAGTCAAATTTACTAATGAAGCTGGCTATTTTAACACCAAACACTGTTATTTCAACCCTTTCCCTGAAGCAAACAAAACAGATTTTCCTGCCGCCTGCTATTTTAAAGCCTCTCACTTACCTAAAGGAAAGTCTAATATTCTGCTTGCCTGCCTGCCTGACCACCCTCTCCACCATCTCTTTATATTGTGAACTAGATAAGAAGTAAAAAGAATAGTTTTATATCCTTTATTGATGGTTTTAATTTTCAAAGTGGATAATTTCTGTCATTTTTTACATGTTTTTACATGTTGTCCTTGTAAAGAAAATGATCTTGTTCCCACAATTGCATGGGGATCTGACCTGGAGGGTTTAAAGACATCTTAATCAACCCAGTAAAGGTATTGAGTGAGCACTTCAGAGGGTTAAAAACACCTCAAGGATAACACAAGGTACAAGCTTATGAGCAAGTTGTGAAAGAACATAATATGTTAGCATCAAAAGTAAAGATGGAGACATTTTGGGGCTTCCCCAGGCTTGCTTCAACCTGAGAACTTTGATCTTCTCTGGCTTTCATCCCCTGAGAGCTTGCCTTGGCTGAGGTGAGTGTTTCTGGGCCGGAGTTGCATATTAAGCCCACCTATAAGGGGTAGAAGCAATGAATACCACCACAACACATAGAAAAACCCACAGCATAAGCGTGACAATGGGGAAACTACGCAGACCAACTTTAGCCATAGAGAATGAAGATGGAAACTCTGATGACCCAACAATGGCCAACCACCTAAGCAGTCTTTCAGAAATGGAGTTTAGAGAAGAAATATGGAGGTTGCTCACAGAACTCAAAGAAAGTATAAATCAGAACACTAATAAAAATCAAGAGAATATGAAGATAGAAATCAGAAAACTCCAAACTGAAATATCAGGTCAAATAACAGGTCTGAAAAACTCAGTACACAAATTGAAGAACATAATGGATGAGCTTTCTAATAGGTTAAAAGCAGCTGAGGATAGAATTAGTGCGCTGGAAGATGAGATGCATAACAACTTTACACAGCCGAAGAGATTGGAAAAAAGCCTTAAATCAAAGGATCAGACAATGGAAAAGTTACTCAAATAATATGAGCAGAAGAAAATAAAAGTCTTTGATAAGCTCAACAGAAACAACTTTAGAATCATTGGAGTCCCAGAGAACCAAGAAGAAAATCTCCAGGAAGAATCAATAGTCAAGAACATCATCACAGAGAAACTACCAGAGCTAAAGAAAACATGTGACTAAATTCTGCATTCTGGAAGAGTACCAGCTAAAAAAGACCCCAGGAGAAACACCCCAAGACACATCCTAGTCACAATGATGAATCACACAGATAGAGATAGAATGCTGCAAGCAGCAAGATCAAAAAGGGAAATTATATTCCCGGGAGTATCCTTGAAATTTACAGCAGACCTGTCACCAGAAACACTCAAGGCCAGAAGGCAGTGGTGGGATATAGTGACAAAACTCAATGAAATAAATGCTTTGCCAAGAATACTGCACCTAGCAAAACTCACTTTCAGGTTGGAAGGATGTATACATGGCTTCACAGATAAACAACAGCTCAAAAACTTTACAGACTCAAAACCAGCCTTAAAAGAAAAACTGAAAGATCTATTCTAAAGACAAGACAAAACAAAAAACACACCAAACTTCTACACAAAGATGCCAATAAATCTCATGACAATTATTTCTCTCAATGTCAGTGGACTAAATGCACCCATTAAGAGGCACAGAGTGGCGAAATGGATCAAAAACTGAAGCCAACCTTCTGCTACCTACAAGAAACACACCTGAATAGTCAGAATAAATATAGACTCAATATCAAAGGCTGGAGGAAAATCATTCAAGCAAACAACACCCTTAAAAAAGCGGGGGTGGCCATACTAATATCAGATGACACAAACTTTATACTGAGAAAAGTTGTAAGGGACAAAGATGGATATTATGTACTAAACAAGTGATTTGTACAGCAGGAAGAAATCACTCTCCTAAACATATATGCACCCAATGAGGGACCAGCAAAGTATTTAATACAATTGTTGACAAATCTGAAGAGGGATATCAATATTAACACAATAATTGTGAGAGACCTCAACACAGGCTTGTCAACACTTGATAGGTCAAACAAATGGAAACCCAACAAAAATATACTAGACCTGAAAAGAGAAATGGAAGAAGGAGGCCTAGTAGATATATATATATCCTCAGAAATCTGGATACACATTCTTTTCCAACGTACATGGGTCAGTCTTCAGGAAAGACCACGTGCTGACACATAAAACATACCTCCATAAAATCAAAAAGATAAAAATTTTGCAGGCTATCTTTGGTGACCACAAGGCTCTAAAGTTAGATGTGAACTACAAAGGAACACAGAAAAAAATTAACACCTGGAAATTAAACAGCCTACTACTGAACAACCAGTGGGTTCGAGATGAAATCAAAGAAGAAATTAAAAATTTTCTGGAAACAAACGACAATGAAAATACAAACTATCAGAACCTATCTGTTACAGCAAATGTGGTACTGAGAGAAAAATTTATAGCTTTGCAAGCACACATCAGGAAGGAAGAAGGAGCATACATGAATAGCTTAATGACGCAGTTTATAGAATTAGAAAATGATCAACAAAAGAAACAAAATAGGGAGACAGAAGGAAATAACAAAGCTGAGAGCAGAAATCAAAGAAATGGAAACCTATAAAACAATCCGAAAGATCAACGAAAGCAGAAGTTGGTTCTTTGAAAAAATAAACAAGTTTGATAGGCCATTGGCAAAACTCACAAAGCAAAAGAGAGAGAGAAACTTGATAACGCATATTAGAAATGAAAACGGGGAGATCACTACAGATACTGCAGAGATTCAAAGGGTATTCAGAAACTACTTTGCGAAACTCTATGCCACTAAAAATGAAAACCTGGACTAAATGGATAAATTTTTGAACTCATATAACCTTCCATGGTTGAATAAAGATGTAGCATATCTAAACACCCCATCACTATTGAGGAAATTAAAACCGTAATCAAAAATTTGCACAAAAACAAAAGTCCAGGCTCTGATGGATTCAGGAATGAATTCTTTCAGACCTTTCAAGAGGAACTACTACCAATCCTGGCCAGGCTCTTTTATGAAATTGAAAAAACAGGAACACTTCCAAATAGCTTTTATGAAGCGAACATTACCTTAATACCAAAACCAGATAGAGAAGCTGCCAAAAAAGAAAATTACAGATCAATATCCCTGATGAACACAGATGCAAAGATCCTCAACAAAATCCTGGTGAACAGGATCCAGTGCCTCGTCAAGAAGATCATTCACTTTGATCAAGTAGGTTTCATCCCAGGAATGCAAGGCTGGTTTAACATCCATAAATCTATCAACATAATACACAACATAAACAATAAGAAAAATAAAAATCACATGGTCATATCAATAGACACAGAAAAGGTAGTTGATAAGGTTCAACACCCATTCTTGATGAAAACTCTCAGCAAGATAGGAATAAAAGGAACCTTTCTCAATATAGTTAAAGCCATCTGCCAAAAGCCAGTGGCAAATATTATTCTCAATGGAGATAAACTAAAATCCTTCCCTCTAAATTCTGGTACAAGACAAGGCTGTCCTCTCTCACCACTCTTATTCAACATAGTACTGGAATTACTGGCTATAGCAATTAGGCAAGAAAAAGATATCAAGGGAATCCAGATAGAAAAGGAAGAAGTCAAGCTCTCACTGTTTGCAGATGACATGATACTCTACTTAGAAAACCCTAAAGACTCTACCAAAAAGCTTCTAGAAATAATAGATTCATATAGCAAAGTGGCAGGCTACAAAATTAACACACAAAAATCAATGGCCTTTTTATACACTAATAATGATAGGGAAGAAATGGACATGAAGAGAACAATCCCATTCACATTAGTGCCACACAAACTCAAATATCTTGGAGTCAACCTGACAAAAGATGTGAAAGATCTATACTAATAAAACTATAAAACACTGCTCCAAGAAATGATAGAGGACACGCGGAAATGGAAACACATACCTTGCTCATGGATTGGCAGGATCAACATCATTAAAATGGCAATACTTCCAAAAGCATTCTACAGATTTAACGTGATTCCTCTAAAGATACCCATGACATTCTTCAAAGTGAATCAAACAGTTCTGAAGTTCATTTGGAACAATAAATAACCTCGAATAGCTAAAGCACTCCTTGGGGAAAGGAATGTGGCAGGCATTATTTTCCCCAATTTTAAGCTGTATTACAAAGCAATAGTTATAAAAAAAAAAAAAACAAAAACAGTATGGTATTGGAATAAAGACAGACCCTCAGATCAGTGGAATAGGCTTGAGTACTCAGAGAAGGTTCCTCAGACATATAACCACCTAGTTTTTGATAAAGGAGCAAGAAATCCTAAATGGAGCAAGGAAAGCCTATTCAACAAGTGGTGTTGACAAAACTGGTTAGCCACTTGCAAAAAAGCGAACTCAGACCCCCAGCTAACACCATGTACAAAGGTAAAATCCAAATGGATTAAAGACCTTGATATTAGATCTGAAACTATAAGGTATATAGAACAACATGTAGGTGAAACACTCCAGGACATTGAGACTAAAGGCATCTTTAAGGAGGAGACAGCACTTTCCAAACAAGTGGAAGCAGAGATAAACAGATGGGACTATATTAAGCTGAGAAGCTTCTGCATCTCAAAGGAAATAGTGCCCAGAATACAAAGGCCACCCAGTGAGTGGGAGATATTATTCACCCAATACTCATCAGATAAAGGACTAATATCCAAATTTTACAAGGTACTGACAGAACTATACAAGAAAAAAAACAACTAACCCCATCAAAAAATGGGGAGGAAATGAACAGACACTTTGAAAAAGAAGAAAGGCAAATGGCCAAAAGGCACATGAAAAGATGCTCAACATCACTAATCGTCAGGGAGATGCAAATCAAAACTACTATGAGGTACCACCTCAGGCCACTGAGATTGGCACACATCACAAAAAAAGAAAAACAAGCAGTGCTGGCGGGGATGTGGAGAGAAAGGAACTCTTTTTCACTGCTGGTGGGAATGCCGTCTAGTACAACCTTTATGGAAAGCGATATGGAGACTCCTTCACAAACTGGAAATTGAGCTTCCATACGATCCAGCTATACCACTCCTAGGAATATACCCGAGGAACACAAAAATACAATACAAAAATCCCTTCCTTACACCTATATTCATTGCAGTGCTATTTACAATAGCCAGACTCAAGATACCCTTCAACAGATGAGTGGCTAAAGAAACTGTGGTACATATACACAATGTAATACTATGCAGCCATCAGGAGAGATGAAGTCATAAAATTTTCCTATACATGGATATACATGGAATCTATTATGCTGAGTGAAGTAAGTCAGAGGGAGAGAGAAAGACGCAGAATTGTTTCACTCATCTATGGGCTTTAAGAAAAATGAAAGACATTTTTAACAGTATCTCAGAGACAAGAGAGATGAGGGCTGGTAGGTGCAGCTCATGACATGAAGCTCATCATATAGAGTGATGAGTGCAGTTGGAGAGATGACTACACTGAAAACTATCATAACAATGTGAATGAATGAGGGAAGTAGAAAGCCTGTCTTGAGTACAGGTGTGGGGGGGGGGGGTTGGGAGGAGGGAGATCTGGGAAATTGGTGGTGGGAATGTTGCACTGGTGAAGGGTGGTGTTCTTTACATGACTGTAATCATAAAACTATAATCATATTTGTAATCACGGTGTTTAAATAAAGATAATTATAAAAAAAAGTAAAGATGACAGTGTTGAAATAGTTCAAGGTTAAGAATGTTTGCCTTGCTCCCAACTGATCAGTTTGATCCCTAGCATGATCCTCTCAGCATGCCCAGAAATGTTTCCTGAATAGAGTCAAGAGCAAATTCTGAGCATAGCCTAATGTGTGTCCCACCCCACACCAAAATAATTAATTAATTAATTAAACAAATAAAGAGAAGAGAGTGTTGTCTAGTTGGAACAGGAATGTTCTAGGGACTCTGTAAAGCCAGCAAAAAGGCTGGAAGCCTGGGGAGTAAATCTAATAATCATCTCCTTCTTGTACCTACTTCAGTTATTCCAACCCACATTTACCATTCCAACCTTTTTCCTAAAAGAAAACAGCAAATAAATACCATACACTTTTTAAATTATTTAAAACAATAAAGTTTTAAACCATGCTATTATTATACTTAACAGCCATTAGTTCTTTGAACATACTTTAATATTTATGTATTTTTTCATGAATAAATTTATTTTATAAAGAAATTGTTGATAAAATTTTTAATAAAGAATTTTATTCTAAAACAAATATTCAATATTTTTTCTTCTCCCACATTTTAGTTAAACGACTTCTTATAGAATTATGTCTACAATGTTTACATAGGTAAATTCTATTATATCCCTTTCTTGTAATGTCCAATAAACACCAACACAACAAATGTTTGCATTGTTTTAAATTTATTTGGAGCAATCAATGTTGCAATAAATTTACTTGAAAATTCTGAATATCTGACATGTTTTCATTTAATTAATTATATTCTTAAGATTTTTTAAAGTAAATTTTTAAGGCAAATGACATTTTTATTTTGGATTTAGAATAATACTAGGAATTTACATTTTGTAAGACATTCATTTCCCCAAACATTGATATTTCACATTCCATTCTGTTTTTAATTTGATTTTCTTTGATTCTTACTGATATTTTTTTGTTTTTAACATCCCAATTCTGAAGTCATGAGTCATCCCCATGTTGCTATTAAAGCTTTGATTGTTAAGATTTAGAAGTTCGTTATTATTTATTTTGCAGTACAGGGCTTCATACATGCAAAACATAAATGTTCTCTACCACTGAGACACATCCTCAGCCTCAGGAATTCTTTAGATATTAAGATCATGCATACTTCATCGAACACATATGTTCTGAATATTTCCATAACATTCTACTTACTCTTTAAATAGTTTAAAATACCCTTTGGAAGGTGTAAAGATAATACAAGACTTACTACCCAGATTTGATACCTGACACCATATGACCTCCCAAGCATCCCAGATCTAGCTCTGGAGGCCAGTGTGATTCTAGGGATCCCCAATCTCTAGATCTACATGGATATAATAGTAGCTCATCCAGGTATACTACCACTGAACTATCAGCCTAATTAGCCAAATATTGCCAGGATCAGCTCTCTAGGTCACCTGAGTACCACATGGTTGCCCAGAATTAATTAAATAAACACTTTTTGCATCAGAAGTTTTTAAAATTTTATAAAATGTTAACATTTAAGTTGATGATATCTGATTTCCTTTTCCTTTTAGAATTGTCTTCTCAATAATATAAAAATATCATAATTGGAGGGAGAAAAATGGATGGTACCAAGACCAGAAGTCGTATGTCCATTTGGTGAAAATAAAAAATGATCAGACTTGAATATAAAATCCAAAGTCAATGACAACAGAAATGATACTCAATTTACATCAAGCTGTACATAGGGGAACAGTTGCACTAGCATTACGGGGTGTAGAGAAAGGGGAAGTGGGGTGCATGCTGGGAACAAAGGTGGAGGGAATTTTAAGTTTCACACAGTAACTAGGAGACATTATTATCTTCAAATTTTAGACAAGTAAACTGAGACTTAGATTGATTTAGTAACTAGTCCAAGTTAGTATGTGTGAACAGAAATCGTTCTAAGTCTGGTGTCATACTACTTTGTCACAGTTTCTGCAATCTTAACAATCAAAGCTTTAATAGCAACATGGGGATGACTCGTGACTTCAGAATTGGGATGTTAAAATTACTGGTGGTTTCTGTGTGTTAATTTTATAGCCTGCTACGTTGATATATGCACCTATTGTTTCTAAAAGTTTTTTGATAGAATCTTTAGGGTTTTCTAAGTATAGTATCATGTCATCTGCGAATAGTGAGAGCTTGACTTCTTCCTTTCCTATCTGGATTCCCTTGATATCTTTTTCTTGCCTAATCGCTATCAATGGCCTTTTATACACCAATAATGATAGGGAAGAAATGAATATTAAGAAAACAACCCCCCTCTTCTTCCTCCTTTTCCTCCTCCCTCCTCCACTTCCTCCTCCCTCCTCCTTTTCCTCTTTCTCCTCCACTTCTTCCTTCCTCCTTTTCCTCTTCCACCTCCCTCCTTTTCCTCTTCCTCCTCCACTTCCTCCTCCCTCCTCCTTTTCCTCTTCCTCCTTCACCTACTCTTCCTCTTCCTCCTCCTCTTCCTCCACCTTTTCCTTTTCCTCCTTTCTAAGCCTCCTCCTTTGCTCCCTCCTCCTCCTTTCTCCTTCTTTCACCCATTTCTTGTTCACATGACCTCTTCCCATACCTGGCAGCAAACACCTGGTGAGCTTCCAGAGCCTCCCTGAGCTAGTACCTGCTCCCTTGGGTCAATAAAAAATTGAAAAAAGAAAAAATAGAAAACAACCCCCTCATTCTTTCCTTCTCTCCTCTCTCTCTCCATCTCTCCCTCTTTCCTTCCCTCTCCTGTCCCCTCCCCCTCTGTCCATCTCTCTCCTCTGTCTCCCCTCTCCATCTCCATCTCTCTCTCCATCTCTCCCCCCACCTCTCTCTCCCCCCCCCCCACCTCTCTCTCCCTTCTCCCTCTCTCTCTCCTTCCTTCCTCGGCCTCCCATCTTCTCCCCAGCCTCCTCTCTCTCTTCCCCATCTCTCTCCCTCCTCCTCCTCCTCCTCCCCACTCCTTCCTACCCATTTTGGGGAAAACAAAAACAAAAACAAAACATTCACATTAGTCTCAAATAAACTCAATACCTTGGAGTCTACTTGACTAAATATGTGAAGGACCTATACAAAGAAAACTATAAAACCCTGCTACAAAAATAAGAGAAGACAAATGAAAATGGAAATTATTCCCCAAAGCTTTCTACAGATTTAATGCAATCCCTCTAAAGATACCCATGACATTTTTCAAAAAAGTGGATCAAACACTTCTGAAATTTATTTGGAACAATAAACAATAAAGCAATACTTGGGAAAAGAAATATGGGAGGTATTACTTACCTCAACTTTAAATTGTATTACAAAGCAATAGTTATCGAAACAGCATGGTATTGGAATAAAGACAGACCCTCAGATAAGTGGAACAGGCTTGAGTACTCAGAGAATGTTCCCCAGATATACCATCACCTAATTTTTTTATAAAGGTGCAAGAAATCCTAAATGGAACAGGAAAGGCCTCTTCAATAAGTGGTGTTGGCACAACTGGCTAGCCACTTGTAAAAAAGCGAACTTAGACCTCCAGTTAACATCATGTACAAAGGTAAAAGGTAAAATTCAAATGGATTAAAGAGCTAGATGTCAGACCTGAAACCACAAAGTATATAGAACAACATGTAGGTCAAACACTCCATGACATTGAGACTATAGGCATCTTCAAGGAGGAAACAGTACTCTCCAAACAAGTGAAAGCAGAAATAAATAAATGGGACTATATTAAGCTGAGAAGCTTCTGCACCTCAAAGGAAATAGTGCCCAGAATACAAAAGCCACCCAATACCCATCAGATAAGGGGTTAATATCCAAAATATACAAGGCACTGACAGAACTTTACAAGAAAAAAATATCTACCCCGTCAAAAAATGGGGAGAAAAAATGAACAGACACTTTAACAAAAAATAAGAAAAATGGCTAAAAGGCACATGAAAAAATGCTCCACATCACTAATCATCAGGAAGATGCAAATCAAAACAACTATGAGGTACCATCTCATGCCACAGAGATTGGCACACATCACAAAGAATGAGAACAAGCAATGCTGGCGGGTATGTGGAGAGAAAGGAATTCTTATTCACTGCTGGTGGGAATGCCGTCTGGTCCAACCTTTGTGGAAAGGATATGGAGATTTCTCCAAAAGCTGGAAGTTGAGCTCCCATACGATCCAGCTATACCAATCCTAGGGATATATCCTAGGAACACAAAAATACAATACAAAAATCCCTTTCTCACACCTATATTCATTGCAGCATTGTTTACAATAGCCAGACTCTAGACTAGATGCCCCTCAATAGATGAATGGTTAAAGAAACTATGGTACATATATACAATGGAATATTAATCAGCCATAAGAAGAGATGAAGTCATGAAATTTTCCTATACATGGATTTATATGGAATCTATTATGCTGAGTGAAATAAGTCAGAGGGAGAGAGATAAACACACAATGGTCTCACTCATCTATGGGTTTTGAGAAAAATGAAAAACATTTGTGTAATGATTCTCAGAGACAAAATAGAGGACTGGAGGGTCCAGCTCCTGACATGAAGCTCAACACAGGGATCATTTAGTGCAGTCACAGAAATAATTACACTGAGAACTATCATAACAAAATGTGAATGAGGGAAGTAGAAAGCCTGTCTAGTACAGGCCGGTGTTGGGTGGGGAGGAAGGACACTTGGGATATTGGTCATGGGAATGTTGCACTGGTGAAGGATTTTATATATACCATGTTTGCCAGCATATAAGACGACCCTTCAACCCATGAAAAACTTCCTAAAAGTATTAAAAGTAAGTTACTTCTTAAAAGTAAGAGGGGTGAGAATCACTGGTCCCTGAAGCTGGAATAAGTTTCAGCATGCCATATACCAGCATATAATATGACTCCCGACTTTTAGAAAGTTTTTCATGGGTTGAAGGGTTGTCTTATATGCCGGCAAATACGGTATATATATTTATATATAAAAATAAATAAAAAACACACTGGTGGTGAAAATGCCTCTCATTCATTATTACTATGTGCCTTAAATCTGACTCTGTAAGATTTGTAATTCACTTTGCCCACAATAAGAAAAAAAAAATACCCACTCAATTTTCTTTTATTTTAAGGATTCATTGCTTACATTTACATATATTTGATTGACCTGGAATTTATTTTGGCACGACTAAGCTAAATATTAAATTCAATATTCTGTCTAATTTTTTACTCAGTCCCAACACTTCTGTGGGATACTGCGTAATTTTTAGAGTGATTAACTTAAAATACAACTTTTATCATGTAGAAATTCTATGATACATTGCAGAAACTGTGATAAAGTAGTTCAACACCAGAGTTAGAGCGACTTTTGTTCCCACTTACTAACTTGGACTAGTTACTAAATCAATCTAAGTCTCAGTTTACTTGTCTAAAATTTGAAGATAATACTGTCTCCTAGTTACTATGTGAAAATTATGGAATAAAAGTATGTGGAACATTTAGCCAGGAATATGGAATAATGGAAAATACAGTAAAACCAGTTGCTTGCATTATTACTAAGTCCTATTATGGTTTTTCTTTTCAGTCATATTAATCTTTCTACTTCTGTGGAAATAATTTACTTTTAATGGTTATGTACTTATAATGGAGTTTCATAACTATTAAAGAAAGCTTGTTGCATAAATTTTCTTTTAAATTATCCTGATCTGAAAAAGAAAAATTGAGTAGGGAATTGAAAAGAGGTAGACAGGAAGTAATAGGGTCAGAAGACAAAGTCCTATAACATATTGGTGGTAGAGAGGTGTTGGTATATGTATATATTTAAACCACAGAGCTAATAATACTGAAAGCATGAAACCCAAATTACAATAAGGAAACTTTAACATGTGCCTATTCAGGAGGCAGGGTGAAGAATAGAAGAGAACCTGGAGGCACAGGGGAAGGAAGTTGACACTGGTGATGGGATTAGGGATTCATTCATGCCTGAAACTCTATTATGAACAACTTTATAAAATCTCAGTCCCAAAAGGCTTTAAATTATGAATATTCTTTAGGAAATAGTTATCTTCTTTGAGGTAGCTTGAACAACGTAATTACAGAATACAAATTAATGTAATTAGGGCTGGAACAGTGGAACAGAGGTAGGGTGTTTGCCTTGCTTGTGGCTGACCTAGGACGAACTGCAGTTATATCCCCGCTGTCACATCGGGTCCCCTAAACCAGGAGCAACTTCTGAGCACATAGCCAGGAGTAACCCCTGAGGGTCACCGGGTGTGGCCCAAAAACCAAAACCAAATAACAAAAACAAAACAAACAACAAAAAAAACCCCAAGAATACTAATTACTTAATCTCTCTGCACTTAATCTAGGACCTTCAAGATTGATTCCTCAGTGCAGAGCCCTGGGTAAGCCCTGAGCACCACCAGGTACAAAACAACAACCACCAAAACACAAGTGAAACAGCTTTAAAAAGATTGCTCATTAGGCTATTTTCTGAAAATAATTAAGACCTCTGGGGAATACTAAAAGTAAATGGGTATTACTTCTTTTCTTCCTCTTCCTATACTCTATGTCTTTGTTCCATTTTTCCTTCATTTCTTTCCTCATTTAATCAACTGAAAAATCAGTGGCTCCTCTCACAAGTCACTGTCATTAACAAAGAAGAAAATGGTTCAGTAATGTGGTTTAGTGGGTAGAGTGTACGCTTTACATGTGTGAGGCAAAAAATAAATAAATAGCTTCCTGGGAGCCGGGAGTCTAGCAGAAAGAGGTTTGGCAGGCCCACGCCATGCCGGAGGCCTGCCTTGCTCCAGATATCCAGGGCTTCCCCGGGCCACACCCCTGGGCAAGCCGGTGAGTTGGGTCCCTTGGTGGAGCTTGAAGGTACCCTAGGCCTTCCCCCACTATCCATGAGGCTCCTTAGGGAGGGTCTGGGTGGGGCTCTGAACTTCTGTTCTCCCAGCTTCTTGAAGGATCTCTCCTTCCTGGGAGCCGGGAGTCTAGCAGGAAGAGGTTTGGCAGGCCCACGCCATGCCGGAGGCCTGCTTGGCCAGGCCTAGGGGGGGGGGGTGCGGGATTTGGGTAACCCCAGCACCCCTCTGCCGCCTTGCTCCAGATCTCCAGGGCTTCCCCGAGCCACACCCCTGGGCAAGCCGGTGAGTTGGGTCCCTTGGTGGAGTTTGAAGGTACCCTAGGCCTTCCCCCACTATCCATGCGGCTCCTTAGGGAGGGTCTGGGTGGGGCTCTGAACTTCTGTTCTCCCAGCTTCTTGTAGGATCTCTCCTTCCTGGGAGCCGGGAGTCTAGCAGGAGGAGGTTTGGCAGGCCCACGCCATGCCGGAGGCCTGCTTGGCCAGGCCTAGGGGGGGGTCTGCGGGATTTGGGTAACCCCAGCACCCCTCTGCCGCCTTGCTCCAGATCTCCAGGGCTTCCCCGGGCCACACCCCTGGGCAAGCCGGTGAGTTGGGTCCCTTGGTGGAGTTTGAAGGTGCCCTAGGCCTTCCTCCATTATCCATGAGGCTCCTTAGGGAGGGTCTGGGTGGGGCTCTGAACTTCTGTTCTCCCAGCTTCTTGAAGGATCTGTCCTTCCTGGGAGCCGGGAGTCTAGCAGGAAGAGGTTTGGCAGGCCCACGCCATGCCGAAGGCCTGCTTGGCCAGGCCTAGGGGGGGGTGCGGGATTTGGGTAACCCCAGCACCCCTCTGCCGCCTTGCTCCAGATCTCCAGGGCTTCCCCGGGCCACACCCCTGGGCAAGCCGGTGAGTTGGGTCCCTTGGTGGAGTTTGAAGGTACCCTAGGCCTTCCCCCACTATCCATGAGGCTCCTTAGGGAGGGTCTGGGTGGGGCTCTGAACTTCTGTTCTCCCAGCTTCTTGAAGGATCTCTCCTTCCTGGGAGCCGGGAGTCTAGCAGGAAGAGGTTTGGCAGGCCCACGCCATGCCGGAGGCCTGCTTGGCCAGGCCTACGGGGTGTGCGGGATTTGGGTAACCCCAGCACCCCTCTGCCGCCTTGCTCCAGATCTCCAGGGCTTCCCCGGGCCACACCCCTGGGCAAGCCGGTGAGTTGGGTCCCTTAGTGGAGTTTGAAGGTACCCTAGGCCTTCCTCCACTATCCATGCGGCTCCTTAGGGAGGGTCTGGGTGGGGCTCTGAACTTCTGTTCTCCCAGCTTCTTGAAGGATCTCTCCGTCCTGGGAGCCGGGAGTCTAGCAGGAAGAGGTTTGGCAGGCCCACGCCATGCCGGAGGCCTGCTTGGCCAGGCCTGGGGGGGGGGTGCGGGATTTGGGTAACCCCAGCACCCCTCTGCCGCCTTGCTCCAGATCTCCAGGGCTTCCCCGGGCCACACCCCTGGGCAAGCCGGTGAGTTGGGTCCCTTGGTGGAGTTTGAAGGTACCCTAGGCCTTCCTCCACTATCCATGCGGCTCCTTAGGGAGGGTCTGGGTGGGGCTCTGAACTTCTGTTCTCCCAGCTTCTTGAAGGATCTCTCCTTCCTGGGAGCCGGGAGTCTAGCAGGAAGAGGTTTGGCAGGCCCACGCCATGCCGGAGGCCTGCTTGGCCAGGCCTAGGGGGGGGTGCGGGATTTGGGTAACCCCAGCACCCCTCTGCCGCCTTGCTCCAGATCTCCAGGGCTTCCCCGGGCCACACCCCTGGGCAAGCCGGTGAGTTGGGTCCCTTGGTGGAGTTTGAAGGTACCCTAGGCCTTCCCCCACTATCCATGAGGCTCCTTAGGGAGGGTCTGGGTGGGGCTCTGAACTTCTGTTCTCCCAGCTTCTTGAAGGATCTCTCCTTCCTGGGAGCCGGGAGTCTAGCAGGAGGAGGTTTGGCTGGCACTGGTAATCTCTGTCCAGTCTACTTTTTCAAAATCGCGCGGGGGCGATAGCCCCCGCGCGCACAAGAAACATTAATAGTACTCTCACAAGAAACATTAATAGTACTCACTATCATTGAATTATGTTTTTATGTATGCAGAATGTCCATTTTGTACTCTGCCCTTTTGCATACCCCTTCATAAGTTCATATTTCTCTTTAACTTCTTTAACTCCTATCATCATTACTCCTTTTTTACCCTTTCTAACTTAAGTACTGTTGAGTCTAATTCACAGACCAAAGTGGTGCCCTAGAGTTAACACCCACCCAACTATTTTAAAAGGCATAAAAATGACACATATCTTTTCAACATTTTATGGGTGTTTTCTTTGACGGCTATAACTTTTGCTAAATACTTTCTTATACAGTGATGATGCCCCCCCCCATGTTTTTTATCTTCTCTTTATGAACTGCTCAATATGGAATTTGGTGTGAAAGAATCCCTCAGTTTAATACTTATGTTTGAACCAAGTCATGGGTCTTGTTGGAAATGTTCTTATGCCCCCATATATCTGATAGCACCACGTGGCTTTATATCTTGTTTGCGTAGGCACAATAACATAGGAAAATACTATACATACCAATAAGTTCTTATCTAATAGAAATGGGAACTCACAAATCTTGTAGTGCAATGAGACCTTACACCCTGAACATTGACATAAAGACCTGGCACAGGCCTCAGAAGAATGGGCATTCTCCATTTATCCCTTGATCTACAGAAGACATTTACAAAACATCCAAGGTTGTATATAACATCACCCGGAGGCATTCCTGTACCAGGGACGACCCTACAGCTGCTCAGACATCGATCTACTCAAAAGAGACATCCCTTAACACTGAGAAGACAACAAGAACAATGACCTGTTTACTGGACAGGGCTTGCTGTATTGCCCCTTTATGGTGAGGTTTGTCTATAACATCACCTGGAAGCAATCCTCTACCACGGAAGACCCTACCACTGCTCAGACATCGTCCTGCTCAAAAGAGACTTCCCTTAACACTGAGAAGACTTAACAACAACAACCTGCTTACAGGACAGAGCTTCCTGCATTCCCCTTTCATGGTGAGGTGAAACGAAAAGGCACTCCACATCATGACTTCAATGTAGGACATGCAGATTCCAGAATCTTTAATACAGAAACATGAGACCAACAACAGAGACTGTGTGATAAGTGTGTTGGTGCTAAGGACAATGTCTTGGAGCGAACGATAACTTTCCTGAGGCCTAGAGCTGGTCTTATGCCAGGAAACTTCAGGGGTAGGATCTCTTTGTATTTAGGCCAAGGCTATTCCTTTCCATGCCTCTCATATTTTGGTGGGCCTATGCAAACAACAATTGCCACTCTAACACCGTTTTTTACTGTGCTCCTTTGACTCTAATCCTTAAAACACACCCACTTAAAATTCGAGGTTAACTTAAGCTAATATGCATGTACATGGAAATGTAAAAAATACTATGCCTCTAATGTTTAAGGAGTTACGTAAGTTTGATGGCTTTAGATTGCCTTGTGTGCTGTTAAGAAATATTATAATGTGCTACAATCTGGGGACTTGAGGGAAAAAGTAATTGCACATGGATTCTGTTTTATTTATCTTAACTTTCTTTGGTGAAAATTCAAAGTTAAGATATCAGCAAGGGACTTCTTCTGATAATTATGTTATGGGTGATTGTCCTTCCACTGTAACTTTACCTTATCCTCTTTCTTTGCATCTTTTGTTGTCATAATTCATAATAAAAAATTATATAAAAAAATAAAGCACACTTATTTAAATGAAAATAAATAAATAAATAAATAAATAAATAAAGTCTGAAGGGAAAATTATCGAATGTATAATTATTTTTAATGAGACTTCCAGGGGAGGAGGTTTCTTCATCCAAACCACCCACACATAGTACTTAAAGTACAGTTATCTTCTCTCTATAAGCATAAATCTACTGGTGAACAAGTGAAAAAACAGAAATAAGAAACAAATGCCAAACTTTCTTTTCTTCTGGCATAATTTTCTATTTTTGCAAGTGCATTATAACCAACTGGTGTCAAAAGAGTTTAAAACGTCTACACTACGCTGCACGCTTTGCCATTTGAGTGAGTCTGAATGTTGCAGCAGTCACCTTACTTTCTGTTCTAAGGTTATGTTCAAGAGAGAACTGCAACTAGTATCACATTGCACAAGCTCCTGAAGCTTGGGGAAAAATAATGACACGAATCAATAATGCTGTCTGGGAAATGGCTTAGAATAAAATATTACAGAAGGGCACGAACATCACCCAGGGGGAGATTTCAGTGTTGATTAAATATGGCTGCCTCAGCTCGCTTCCACACAGTGACAGATGGGAATAGAGTGCTTACTTTGGCTTTGGCTGCATTTTTCTGAACTAGGGTTACTCAGGTAGCATGAAAACAGGGTAACGTAAGCCAACTCATCTAACTTGGCTGCACTTGGCTGCCCCCTGAAGGCCAGAACTGGAGACACAGGCAAAGAATTCCCCTATCACTCTTCAATAGAATCCATAGCTTACAGTTAAGTTACCAGTTCTGGTTTCATTCAAAACAGCCTAATAAGAAGAAATTAATAAACAAAATATAACATTCACATTGGGTTTATTTTCACCAGCTCCTACATCCCCAAGGGGACAATAAAAGTTTATTTCCTAAAGTAAACAAAATATATTAAAGATTATACAAAGAATTAACAAAATTCTCTGAATTTGAATTTAAAAACTAGATAATCTCAGCTTTAAAACAAAAAGTAAATAATGATGAGATTTGCATCTCCCTGATGATTAGTGATGTGGAGCATTTTTTCATGTGTCTTTTGGCCATATGTATTTCTTCTTTGTCAAAGTGTCTGTCCATTTCTTCTCCTCATTTTTAGTTTAGACGAGTTTAGTTAGAGAAATAACTACGTTTTGAACTATCCTAATAATGAAGATGTACAAGGGAAATAGAAAGCCTGTCTAGAGTACAGGCGGGGGTTGGGCGGGAAGGAGGGAGATTTGGGACATTGGTGATGGGAATGTTGCACTGGTGATGGGTGGTGTTCTTTACATGACTGAAACCCAAACACAAGCATGTATGTAATAAAGTTGGTTAAATAAAAAATTATAAAAATCATATGATCATATCAGTAGATGCAGATGTCAAATGCTGGGCATTTGACAAGGCCCAGCACTCCTTCATGATAAAAACTCTCAACAAGATGGGCAATGAAGGAACTTTCCTCAATATAGTCAAAGTTATTTACCAAAAGCCCATGGCATGTATTGTGCTCAATGAGGAAAAACTCAAAAGTCTTTCCTCTAAGATCTGGCATAAAACAAGGTTGCTTTCTCATTTCACTTCTATTCAGTTTAGTAATAAAAATTCTTGTTGAACCAGTCCATTGTCTGAGGCTTCCCACAAATAGTGGAAGAGAGAGGGCCACTATGACAATGATAGTTGAAATGATCATTCTGGACAAGAATTGAGTATTGAAATGAGATTAAAATAATAGGCATGAGGGCCCGGAGAGATAGCACAGTGGCATTTGCCTTGCAAGCAGCCAATCCAGGACTAAAGGTGGTTGGTTCGAATCCCAGTGTCCCATATGGTCCCCCGAGCCTGCCAGGAACTAAGTTATTTCTGAGCAGACAGCCAGGAGTAACTCCTGAGCACCGCCGGGTATGGCCCAAAAACCAAAATAATAATAATAATAATAATAATAATAATAGGCATGATACCTCTCACTAACTATTTCAAACCACAGTGTTTCTAAAAAAGAAGAGGAAGGATGAGAGAGAGAGAGAGAGAGAGAGAGAGAGAGAGAGAGAAGAAAATTGTCTACCCCTGAAGGTGAAAGTGAAGTTGGGGTCATTGCTGGTGGGATATGAGCACTGCTGCTGTACATTGTACATCATATAACTGTATTATGAATGAGTTTGTAACCATGTAGTAAAAAAAGTAAATAATGAATGCATATTTGCACAGCCAGTGTCACTAAATTTTTATTATTTCCTCCACATGTAAACTATCAAAAAATGAAAATGTACATGCCATTCTACAAAAAAGAAAAATTTGTTCTCCCTCCATTCTATCCCACTCTACTTTAAATTTTACCATAGTACTATTAAAAAATGTAATAGATTTATCCTAATATCACTTTATTCTGGCTTTTCATAGAGGCTAAGTTACAAATCAAAACAACTTACTTTATCCCTGCGAGTAAAAACTGTGGCTGGCAGAGGCATTAGTCTTCAATATCTGGGCACTAAATTTCTTCTCTGTGAGAATGCCTGTCTCAGTGTACCCTATGACTGGATACATAGGTCCAGAAATGTTTGCTACCTAGCTGTTATAAATTTGATTGAAACCATTAACTAGAATGTAATGAATTCCATGTGTCTGTTTTATTTGGCATTTTTTTAAAAATAGGATTTTTAAAACACCAAATTGTGATAAGCCACTCCATGTAATATGTTTTTCAGCATTTTTTAAGTAGTATCACACACACACACACAAGTATTGCAGAGTCAAAGGGGTATCCATATTAATTTGCTCTATAACTTTCAATCACTTTCTCCAATATTACTTATGTTCTTGCAATAATGGAGAAATGTTATTTCTCCAATGTTACTCCTTGGGAATTGGGAATTGTTGAAAAAGGAGAAAAGATTAATTTTTAGGTCACTAATACTTAAAAGCTTCTCTTGGTAATCAGATAACTCCCTCTTAAGAATCATTTTTCTTGAAATTTTTAAAATAAACAGCATTTTTCTATTAACTTAATTCTTAATATATTCAACCTTAATTAATGTATTTTATACTAAAATCAGTTTATTTTAAATAACTTTCATTTATTAAGATGTATATTAGGTAGTATAATTAAAAGTTAAAGCATGATCTTTCAGAATTTGTTTCTAACTTAAATGAAACAAAGACAGTCACACCTTTCAAGAAAAAGATTTTATCTAAGATAATAGCCATCCTCCTTTAAAATACACAAATATGCTATAAACAAAAATTAAAATATCTCCTAAATCACATGCATTTTTCATTTTTTGAAAATCAGAAATTCTGAAGGAAAATTACTCAGTAAAAGACCCATTGTTTTTTTATTTTTATTGTAAGAATTTATTCAAGAGACAAAATTGATTAACATAATGAGGTAAGCTAACATAACATAATATAGTGACATAACATAACATATAATATAATTGATATAATAATAATACATGTAAGTCAAAGAAAGTTTTTGATTAAAAACATATTTTTTCCATAATGGCTTACATATCTTTCACAGTAGTGTTTTAGGTACATATTAACATCGAATCAGGGGAATACCCATCACCAAATATGTCCTTCCTCCCATTCCAATTCCCTTTCTACAACCCATATACCCCACCATCACCCCCCGAGCTGCTAGAGTAGGTGGACCCCTCTTTGTCTGGCTTACTACTAGTGATCTCATATCTGTTTGGTCCTGGAACCCTCGTTTCCCCTTCTATTTAAGAGGCAGAGCTAGAAAAATAGAGGTATGTGGTTTTGATTGAAGGCAAGAAAAGCAATAGAATGAAAAGACCCATTGTTTTAAATGGAGCAAGATTAAAACATGCTATATCAAAATACCAAAGTACCAAGCAAACCTTTAAACCAAGGGTCTCAAACTCAATTTCCCTGGGGGCCGCAGGAGGCAAAGTCGGGGTGATCCTTGAGTGCAAAGTCAGTAGTAAGCCTTGAACCTTGGGGGGTGTGACCGAAACAACTAAAACAAAACAAAACAAAAAAAGATTCCTCTAAGGCAGGGCCACAAAATGTTGTACGAAGGGCCATTTGCGGCCCGCGGGCCGTGAGTTTAGTAACTTTTATTTCAGCATAAAATTAGTAAGTTAGAATATAAGATGGTGAAAAAAAATCAAGTTCAGATAACTGAAGAGTTCTGTTGCTGTTCACACATCATTGTTTTGGAGAATAACCTGGCCTTCCTTAACACCAGAATCCTCCACACCAGTTTTTGAGGGAAATATTATAAATCTTTTCCACAAATGATTTTAGGGAACATCTTTCCCCTCATTACAAATATTATCTCTAAAATGTAATAAGAATATATACATGTTTTGTCATTGAAAAATCAGGATTTTAGACTAAAGTAAGTGCTATGCTGAGCAGAGAGAAAGAAAAACATGTAGGAGAGAGATGAGCAGAGGGATATTTTTGGTGCTGAATGGCTCTGGAATATTGGTGATTGAAGTGGTGACCATTACATGCTCTTAGATATTTGAAGCCAAACCCTTAGAATCCCAAATGAGTGGTCAGTCCTATTTACAGTGGGTAGGGCTGAGTTTAAAACCCTGCACCCCACCCCTGCATCCCATATGGTCCCAAGTACTACCGGTAGTAATTCCTGAATCCTGAATACAGACCTAAAAGTAACCCCTGAACATTGTTGGGTGAGCCCATCCCCACCTACATTAATATAATATATATTAATATATATGTAGTAATATATAATATTGTATATTATATATAATAATATATATGTAGAAAATTAATCATATGGTGGTTAAAAAACTGAAACAAGAAATTATCTTCCATTACCATAAATAATAGCAGTTTGCATCCTCGGCAAAGAGCATCTACAAAGCCAGTGTAACCCAGTGAGCACAGGGCGGCCTTAGGAAGCTGTTTTCCTTCTTACTGGGCAATAGTAAGACTGAGCCAAATGATTTCATAGTTGCATTAGCACCCAGTCATTTCCATCCATACTACTCCTTGGTGGTAGTATCATAAGTGACCACAAGACACCTAAGACAACAGAACTTGATTCTCTCATGATTTTAGGAGTAAGGGGTCAAAATCAAGATGTCTGTGAGGAGGTTACTCCTGAGGCTCAGAGAGAGAGAATCTGTTTTGTATCTCAATTTCTGGTGGTTGTATGCAACTGTTCGGCATCTGTTGGCATGTAGACATAGGATCCCAATTTCTGCCTCTGTCTTCACATTTCCTTTTTCTTTCTCTTCTCTGGTGACACTTGTCATTAGACTTGGAACATGTCCTAATCCAAGATGAAGTCATCTCAAATTCTGTAATGTAATTACATTGCAAAGATCCTTCGTTTAAATAAATTCACATACACAGATTATGGAGAGACATATTTTGTGGGGGAGGAAAAGAATTCCTTTCCATTTACTATAATCTCCTAGTTTAAAATCGTTTGATGACATCAACACTACTGAAATTCAGAACTGTAAGGGACAAAGCAACTGTTGAGTAAAAGTTTTCATTCATTTTAGTTATTGCTGCCATGGTAATTATTATTTGTAGAATAAAAAAAGAACCAGATCTTTGTAAACAGATTTACTGGAGAAAATCTAATATAGAGAAAGCAATAGGTTTTCCATAAGCTACCATCATCTGCATGTTTGAGAATGTCCATGCTAAGAAGGTCTTTCTGGGATAAATTCTGCAAGTACCATGCAAGGTCTCTGTAAAAACGTGTCAAGAATTCCTGTGGTTTTTCTGATTCCCTAGTCAGCAAACTGCTTCTAATGCCCCTCCATTAAAGTGGTCAAGTAGAAATCATTCTAATAGAGAAATAACTTGTGAGGAAAAAAGCAAGAAGTGACACAAAGAAATCACATGCATGATGGCTCACTAGATTTGATCATTTACTACTAAGGCGAAAATTAGAGTATTTACATTATAATCCAACGAGAAAATGAGCTAATAGGTTGGACCTAGTATTTTATTCATATGTAAAATGAAGTTAACTCATGACATTTACAGATGTGGTGAGATGATGTTTATACGTTTTCACAAAATCCCATACTGCATATTTATGAATAAATCAATAAGTATGTACTGCTTTGTGTAATTTACAAATGAATATTCAAAGATGTCGCATTTTGTTCTTATCAATTGAAGGGCAATTCTGTGGTTTCCCCACTCCCCAGCTTCTTTCTTTTTTCTCTTTTTTAAAAAAATTTTTTTAAATAAAGTTTTCTTTCAAGTCCTCTACTGTTACCGGGTTTCAGCCATCAAAGTCCCCTCCTAGCCATTTTCATTTACCTTGTGACTCGGAACCTTTGTGAAGCTGAGCATTTTCAGAGTAAACCGATCCTGCGGGTCCCCAAGGATGTTATTCTCATTTATTCACTCAGCCCTTTGAATGGAGCAGCCCTGGCTTGGCAGCCGTTCAGGAGACCAAGATTCAAAGAGCACACACAATCCTTTTTCTTCCAAAGACCTTTCAAAACATGGTCCAAGGTTTGTCGAGAAGCTTTAATGGATGTCAGTCATTTAGCATGTTACATTTCATTCATGGCTGCCAGTGAACGTGATGAGTAGGAAGGAATAAAAGAAAACAGGCAGACAATAAGAGAAAAGGGATCGGTTTCGGACTTTTGTGATGGAGGGCATTTTTGAGCTGCCATTACTCACGATGAAGGTGGGGGCGAGTTAAAATACGGAGTTAATATGCTTGTAGTTAAAACTTCATCCAAGCCTCCTGAACAACTTCAGGGCCAGGATTTCAGGAAACGGAACACTGAAACATGGGTGCCCTGGATCGAAGACAGCTGTTCAATGAAGCCTTCAGCCCCCAGCCCCAGGTGGAGGATGTAGGGCTGGAACCCCTTTTTGTACCATTTGCCTGGTCACCTCTGACAGCTGGCTCTCTTTTTTTCTGAACTTCAAAATGTTTAGGGACAATCTCTAGAGACCAGAAGGAAGACAGGGAAGCTCAGTGACGGTCCCAGGGGCCAGGGGAGGGGAATGAAGGCAAAGACTCAGGGCTGCCTCTGTACCTGCCAACTGGTGTGTCACGAGCAGGCTAAAATTACTTACTGGTCAATTATCTGATTAAAAAGAGAGCCTTTCATTTGGAGCTCCTTTTTTAATCCGGACTGAAATCTAAACCTTCCAGAAAGTTACCATACCTTAAAAAAAAAAAAACTTAGGCATAATTAACATTTGAGGGAGGGGATGCATGATAAAATGGAATAGGGAGACACATTTTGTTACTGGCTACCGGCCATATATTTTTTTCACTTTTATTTTTTTCAGTCAAAAAGAAATGTTATGAACGATTTAAACTACTGGCAACAGATTCAGTCTTACTGATCTTCACACTCTGCAAGAGAGCTGACAAACTCTGTTTCACTTAAAAGAATCAATTAAAATATTGATTTTGAAAAGTTATCAGTTTTCCTCTCAAACAGTTCATTTTTAGCTTTACAATTGCATGGAAATTCCTTTTGCTTATATGAATTATGCCTTGGTTAAGCAACATTAGAACCATGTCATTACAGTCTTGGATTCCATCGAGGCTGTTGTGATTTGAAAATAACAGAACAATGTCCTACTGCTTCACCTGTGAGCTAATGATCTGACCCCAAACCACAAAGGGCAAGCTGGACCATTGCTCCTACCTGGCCAGGGTTTCCTAGCCAGAATCTGCAAACATTCCACATTCATTATTTTGAACAAACTGAGCTCACTTTCAGATATGTTTCAAAATAATTTCTTCATAGTTTATGTTGTCTGTTTGCTTGACAAAAAGAAGAAAATGAATTAGAATTTATAGTATTAAGCAAAGGTGGAAATGTCAAAATGCCAGATCTAAATAACCTCCTAAAAATGGTTGTGTTCAATCTTTAGGTTGAAGATTTGTGTGGAATGGAAGGCAGTTTTTAAACATTGTTCCTTTTTCAAAGAGTATATAAAGAAAAGAAGGAGCAAGAATAGAAGAGGTGGAAGAGGAAGAGAAGGAGTTGATGATGAAGAGAGGTATCAATTGAGAAAATCTCATGTCTGAGTTGATTTTACAATTCAAAATTATATGATCTGGTATTTATATTAAGTATAGTTAGGGATTTACACTAAAAATACAAACACACATACCCTTTAAAAAATCCTTTAGAAACATGTAGTAAGATGTATGCTGATAATAGTACGTTTTAAACTGTTTTTGTCATATTTTTCTATTCTATAATCCCCTACAAAAGCACACCCAACTGCAATCTAGGTTTTTTATGTGATTTTATGCAATATCTTCATGAATTTTGTACCAAGCAAACATAATGCCTATTGCTTTTTATATATCTTTTTATTTCTTACTGTCTTCAGAATAAATTTTCCCACAAAAAGTTACAAGGCAAGAACCAGTCTAATATGTGCCCTTTGAATAAGAACTATTGCAATCAAGGTCAGAAATAAATTTAGAAGATGAAGAGATAATACATCAAGTAAGGCATTTGCCCTGTGTGCCAGTGACCAAAGTTAACTCACTGGTCTCCTGAGCACCACCAGGAGTGATCCATGAATCACTGGTAAACTCTTAATACATCCAGGTATAGTCTAAAAATCAAAAACACATAAGCAAAACAGGGAATAGTATTGGGTAAAATATTTCTTCTATGTGATTTTAATTTAAATGTTTTCCACTGTTACTCATCTATCTTCTTCCCCATTGACATTTTTTCATTAAGTGGTAATAAAAGAAAGAACCCTATAAGTATATAGTGATTTGTATGTGTGTGTGCGTTTCTGATAATATGACATTTTTTGTGTGTTGGAGGGAAAACTCTACATTTAGGAAAGCATTCTCTCCTGAAAGCATAAAGATAGGTGAGTCACCACAGAGACTGACACATCAACAAGAACAAGAACAAATGCCAACTAGTCCAGTCTTTCTGGAAAACAATATGAATATACCACTCCCAAAATAAAACCCTGCTGAGCTTGCATATGATCCAACTATAGCACTACTAGGGATATGCTCTAGGAACACAAAAACACAATACAAAAAATTCCTATACAAAAATATTCCTATGTTCATTGCAGCATTGTTTACAGCAATCAACATCTGGGAACAACCCAGGTGCCTGACAACAGATGAGTGGCTAAGAAACTGTGATATTTAGAGGGACACACACACACATACACACACACACACACACACACACACACACAGAAAGAATCTGTGATACATATACACACTGGAATAGTATGCAACTGTTAGAAAAAATGAAAATTAAAATTTCCTATACATGAATGGACATGAAGACATGCTGAGTGAAATGAGTCAGAGAGAGAAAGACATAGAATAGTCTCACTCTTCTGTGCGATTTTAAAAAATCAAAGACAGTACTGCAATAATACCCAGAAACAATAGGGATGCAGGCCGGAATGCAACTCATAATATGAAGCTTACCACAGAATGGTGAGCGCAGTTAGAGAAATAACTGCACTAACAACTACCATGATAATGATGGTGAGAAGAAGAAATAGAACAGGCTTGGGGAAGGAGGGAAACGGGGAACATTGGTGACAGGAAAGTTAGACTGGTTAAGGGTGGTGTACATTCGATGATTGAAACCCAACTACGAACATATTTGTAGCCACAGTTTAATAAATAACTTATTTAAAAAGAATAAAAATAGGTGAATAAATTGTAATATGAAAGAAACTGATGCAAAAAACAATAATACAGCAATTAGAGTTTTGCCATCATACTGCTAAGTTGGGTTTGATCCCTGGCATCCCTTTTGGTCTCTTGAGCACTGCCAGGAGTAATTCCTGAGTGCAGAGCCAGAGCTAACCTCTAAGCTGGGGTGTATTCCAAAACCAAAACAAACTCCTAGAAGTTTCTTAGTTATCAATAGTTCTTCTAAGATTTTAACTATGATTCTTGCAGAAAATAAATAACTACATAGTCATAATTTTATTTCAGATTTACAAAGACTTTACAGCATGGTTCCTTTGGCTCTACCCAACGATCTCAGAGACTAGCAAATAACTATTTCTGATTATGGGGGTTGGGCTACACCCAGCAGTGTTCAAGGGTTCTGGTTCTGCACTCAGAGGTCATTCCTGGCAGTACTCATATGGGGTGCCCATGTGGAATGCCAGGGACCAAACCAGAGTTTGCTGCATGCACGAAAATGCCTTCTATATACTCTGCTATCACTCTGGTCTGAGAGTTCTTTACTATTTTTTATTTTTATTTCATTCTCTAGTCCTCTTAATTATGTGTCACCTTCAGTGTTGAAAAGTTTCCTTTTTGTTCAAGAACACTGAACAATAAATGAATACCTTAATAGTTCAATAATTTCATGAAGCAATTGACTCCAAATATTCAATAACTGTTGATGGGCATTATTATCAAAATGCTTCCAATTCTTTCCTCTAGTGGGCAACAATTTCTTCTCTTATAGACATGACTGGTAAAAACTTGTAAATCACAAACATGAATAAAAATTAAAACTAATAAATAATTTGGATATGTCTGAAGATTGATATTTTATTTATAGTTCAATAATAATTTAGTTAATCTGGCTACTATTGTGTTATAGGATTGATGTATATCACCAAAGTGTACTTTCTTTTCTGCACTCTTTTCTGTCACTTATTTCTAATATCTTACTTCATCATGAATATGTTTGTGAAATGGAGGTTAGAATAGCTGCTTTAAGAATTCTTCATTGGGGGCTGAGTGATAATACAGTGGGTGTGGTGTACTATCTGCCTTGTACACATCCAACTAGATTAAATTCCCAGTATATCATATGATATACTGAGCACCTCCAGAAGAAAAGAATGCAAAATTATGAGTAATTCCTGAGCACAAAAAAGAATGCCTCATTTATAATTTAATTAAATGACTGGGTATTTATATTGTGCCATGACAATAAATCACATTACCTGCTGCTTTAAATAGCATTTTATTTAGCATTTACTTCAAATTTATTTAATTATTTACCATTTAAATTTATTTTAGCACATTGTTACATGGTATCAGAGTGATTTTTGAATATTTCTAAATCTAAGAAAACTAGAAAAGCAGAACTGAAATATAGAAACTACTATAACTAAATCCTTCTATAGCTAGTGTAGCTTTTTCATGTACAAAGCATATTAAAAGCACTTCTAATGTGTGCTTTCCTATGTCCTTTAAAAATATAAATAAGGGGCTGAAGCAATAGCACAGTGGTAAGGTGTTTGCCTTGCCCGCAACCAACACAGGACTGATGGCAGTTCAAATTCCAGCATTCCATATGGTCCCTCGAGCCTGCCAGAGGTGATTTCTGAGCACAGAGCCAGAGTAACCCCTGAGCTGAGCGCTGCTGGGTATCACCCAAATACATATATATAAAAGGTTTTATAAAAGAATGTACTACCACTCATTATATATGTCCTCTAATTTCCTGCTTGTGTTGTAGAAAAAAGTCAAATATAGCATTCATTTTCTAGCTGTTATTTATAATATGAAAAAAGAAATATTATTTGTTATCAATTCTCAGCCTTTTGACTAAAACCAAGTATATAATTATTTGTTTTGGGGAGCCACAACTGGAAGTGCTAGGGATTTCTATTATGGTACACAAGGATTATTCATGGGGGTCCTATGAGGTGCCAGGGATCAAATTCAGTTTGGCCATTTGTAAAGCAAAGCCCTACCCACTGGTTTATTGTGCTAGATCGAACATTACTTTTGTATCTTAGATTAGTTAGTAAACTTAGTCAAATCATGGAAATATGCTGAACTCTGCTGGAAATCAGATGCCAGCACCCCTATCTGCCTGTCTTCTGTGCTGTGCTGAATTTTTGGCCTGATTTCATCCTGTGTGTGGCTCATCTGCGGACACGAAGCCTTCCCTGGAAGTGAGTTTGCCCAGAAAGGGAGGAGCCAAAGGAGCAGGGCCACTTAACGAAGCACATCATTTAGTCAATGAATACAACCACAACACATAGGAAAACCTACAATACAAGTGTGACAATGGGGAAACAACGCAGGCCAGCACCAGACATAGAGAATAAAGACGGCAACTCAGATGACCAGAGCATGGCCAACCAACTAGTCAGTCTCTCAGATAAGTGTTTAGAGTCTAAATATGGAAGATGTTCAAAGAACTCAAAGAAAGTATAGAAGAGAACACTAAAAAGAACCAAGAGAATATGAAGATAGAAATGAGTAAACTCCAAACTGAAATTTGAGGTCAAATAACAGGTCTGAAAAACTCAGTAGATGAATTGAAGAAAAACATGGATGAGCTTTACCACGGGTTAACAGCAGCTGAGGATAGAATCAGTACACTGGAAGATTAAATGAATGACAACTCCATACAGCAGAAGAGACTGGAAAAAAGCCTTAAAGCAAATATCAAACAATGGAAAAATTACTCAAAGAATGGGAACAAATGAAAATAGAAGTCTAAGCTCAACAGAAACAACTTAAGAATCATTGGAGTCCCAGAGACCCAGGAAGAAAATTTTCAGGAAGAATCAATGGTGAAGAACATCATTAAAGAGAAATTTCCAGAGCTAAAGAAAACATGCAATCAAATCCTGCTTGCCTGAAGAGTACCAACTAAAAGAGACCCCGGAAAAAACACCCCAAGACACATCCTAGTCAAAATGATGAACCCCAGAGATAGAGACATAATTCTGAACGCAGCATGATGAAAAAAGAAATTACAT